>NC_073695.1:48086250-48386250 GCF_029784165.1 Wyeomyia smithii | reverse complement strand
CAAATTTCTGGAATTAGGAAATCTTCAATCCGGTTTAAGATTAAAGATTAAGAATTCCAGATTTGTGATTTTGGATTTGGGGTTTAGGATTTGCTACTAACTATAAAGGATGAATCATTTAGGATTTAAGATTTTGTATTCAGGAAACAGAATTGATGGCTTATGGTATAGAGTTTGAGATTTAAGATATGAATTTAAGGTCTCAAGATGGTTTAGGATTAATAATTTAGGTTTTGAAATTTGAGATTTCGGATCTGGGAGCAACGATTGGAAATTATAATTTTAAAGATATTCTGCTTCGTTCAAATCCTGTTCCTCGCAGTTTGAATATAGTTTTTAAATTTTTGATTTAATATGTACAGTGATCACCCGATTATATCTCACCCTGATGATTTTTGGCGTGATAAAATAGGGAAAGTGATAAAATCGGGAAATTTTTAAAATTTTATTTTTATTTTTATTGAAGATGTTAAATCAATAACTAAATACGTAAAATCAGCGATTTTAATTTTTTTTTGGAAAATTTATCTGTACAAACATATGAAAATAGCTGCAGTTGTTTTTTCATAAATCGATATATCTGAATAATGACAAAAAAGAGAGAAAAGTTGTCAAGAGATGAATTTGAGAAATCTGTCTGAGCTTTTATAAAAAATATTTAAAAAATTCAATTTGAGATCCTGTACTGAAAAAAAAAAATTTCAAAAACAAAAAGTGACTATAAAAAATCGATCATCACTATTTTTTTAATACATTTTTTTGGATAGATAATTCAGTTGCCTAAAACTTTTCTGAACAAACCTAAACAAATAGAAAACCTAAAAAAGTCGATGTAAAGTTGCAAATAAATTACAATTAAGTTTTTCATTCGTTCATGTTTTTGTTTAAATTGATAAAATGAATTACTTGCTTTTTTGTAGCGCAGTACCATAAGCAAAATATTAGATATTCTCACAACACTAAACTTTGCCGAAGACAGCATGCTGATATCTCTCACATATTGCAACCAGAAAAATCTTAAAATGTAAATAACGATTTTTAATGCCTTCTCATAGAAAACTTTATGTTGCTTGCAATATGTAAGAGATAGTAACATGATGTCTTCTGTAAAGTTTCTTGTTTTGAGATCACCTAATACTTTGCCTAAGACACCAAGCGTCTATCTTTATCTAAAGAAAAAGTAAATATCCTATCTCACTTTTAGGAGGATTGATCATCGGTTGAATTTTTAATGTAAACTGCATCCAGAATGATACACAGAATTATGAAAAATATCTTAAATATTGAAGCGTAATAGAAAATCAGTTCACCCTGACATTTTTTTAATGAAATGTTTTATGATGATAAAATCGGGTGAAAAATGTGATAAAATCGGGGGCAGATAAAATCGGGGGCAGATAAAATCGGGTACAGATATAATCGGGTGATTACTGTATAGTTTAAATGTATAGTTTGATTTTTTTTGGTTTTTTGCTTAATTTTTGTCAACTAAATTTCGCCAATCATCAACTCTCGGGCAACCATATACAAGTTTTTACCATATACACTAAATTCGCTTTTTACGAGGGGGATACGTGCCGCGTAAATTCCGGAATCCGTGTAAAAAAAACAGCGTTAATTCTGCATTCCGATTGAAGGGAAACAGAAATCCGCGCAAAAAAAAATACCGCGTAAATTCCGGAATCCACGTAAAAAGAAATCGCGTTAATTCCGGAATCCGCGTAAAAAACCGCGAAAAAAAAACCCGCGTAAAAAGCGACCTTAGTGTATACTGCCCATAATTCAAAAATTGGCTAATATGACATAGGCATCAAATCGAGAAAAACGCATTTGAAAGTTTTTTGTCGGTACAACATATTTAGACTGTTCATGACAACTTTTTTATTGAGTATATCACCCTTCATATATGCTGGAACCTTGCCGTTGAGTTGAAACAGAGAAATCTGTAGAAAAATTCCATCCGCCACGTATTTTTAACACAGTAGCCGTTTTTTCAATTATAAACGAATGGTCAGTTGACAAAACGGTGTGCAATTTGGCTAATATCCATACGATGTGAATTATATCGAACTCGTTGGTGCTGAAAATGGTTTTAAATTTAATAAAACAACACGGAAGCACAAGTGAGGATGAGAAGGACGACGAGACAATTGTTACGTGCAGCAATATAATAAAATAACGAAAATATTATAATTCATGGTAATCTCACAATCCACTTTCCTATTTTTGCTCATCAAATCCAAAATGAAATCTGAATCTTCTCTTTATTAATATCACTCCTAATCTAAGAGCTGAATATCATTTTTTGAAATGTAAAGATTTATGACAGAAGGAAACAGTCACACGTTTTGATCATATGGGTTTCGCAGTACAACAAATAAATTCTTGTAGCATCAAATATTCTTCGTAAAAAAGTCAAATTTGATGCAAGGGCCTTACGATCGCTCACCTGTCGCCAGTAACCACCAAGCTACAACATACTTTCGAAAGTTAGAAGAAACACAGTTCAGTAATAATACACTGGTTCGTGAACATGCCACAGGTTCATATTGGATATTGGATGTTAGCCAAAATCTCAATTATTCTGGATATAAGCCAAAATTGTTTCACGTTCGCTGCCTTCCCAAATGCATATTTTGACAATCGGCTTCCGTAGAGACCTTGTTTAGGGTGTGTACTACCACGAGAAACTGTTTTCTCGATTTTGGTAAAAATGGCATATTAGCCAATTTTTGAATTATGGGCAGTATAGTAAACAATAACTCAGAATCGAAAATTTTTGTGTCGCACATTTATCGACGCATGATGTTTGACTAAGAGACTAACTGTTCTCGATAGGTGAGAATTGAAAACAAATTAAATTTATGAATGGTTCGATTATCCAGAGTAAAAATCTGTATTTTACAGTATTTTTAACCGAAGTTACCTTTCAGAATCAGTATATACAGATACTCATCAAGAAGTAAAGATTTTACAAAATTGACTTTTATATGAACAATCTTCAGTTAAATGCATTCAATTTTTGTACATTTTTTGCACGTTGCAGTTAAAAATGGTTATTAAATACCATAAAGACTAGAGAAAATACTAAATTCGTTATTCCTCTGTCAATTTTGATTGTGTTAATCAATATGGTTACATTTAACAGTTGGCTTTTATTTTATTTTACTAAGTCATATTTAAGCTTTATATTTTGACGATACATATTTTTACAGAGATTTTTATTGCAGATACAGATACAGATTATTTTGAAAGAAATGCACAGATTGAGATGTGGCAGACCATGCTATATTATATACCAATTGGAGTTCAGTTCCAGATTTGCGAAATTCTGAGGCTCTTTATCAAAATCAGGTTCATAAAGAAACACTTGCCTAGGTGAAAACCCCTCAGCAGCCACACGGGATATAATGAAACCATTTTTCTGATCTTATAATTACCACTTGATGTAAAACAAATGGGAAGTATGCTGTTTACGAATTCATACCTTCTAGTCCACTGCCACAAACTGATGTGATGTATGTATGCAGTTCTTCTCTCCGTGTTTCATCTGGAACCTCACACTTCCAGCAGCAGTAGCATTACGCAGTGCGCAACCGACAACAACGACTAGGCAGACCCGGCGTCATTGAATCGCGCAAATGTAAAATGTATTTATTTTAATTAAAATTTGTTAAAACAACACAACAACAAGACCGATTCATTAGTCGTCGAGCGCGAATCCCCAGAAGACTCTCGGTCCGTTGTTCCATTAGATGAGGCATGGCTCCATTTAGACAGTCGGTAGTCAGTCAGAGTGCGTCCAAGGCAATGCATTACTAAAACGCGATGCAATGCGATACAATGCGCTGTCCGCGGCACAACAAGCCAAACCAGGAGAAGGACGTCATATGGCATGATGAGTGCAAATGCTGTTGTTGGTGATTCTTCTTGCTGGCGCACTGCTGGTGGTGAGTGACCGTTTTAGGGATCGGCGTCATAAATATTGATGAACGCCCCGAGAAGCAATGAATGGACAAACACTGACGGACAGCAGGCCGCTACTGTAAACGCAACCGGTATGCCTCAAAACCGGCTGCGGACGATCTTTTTTTTTCTCTACACTCCTATTACTGTCTTACTGCTTAGCTCCTCATTTCGGTGCATTACTCTTGCATGTGCACTTTAAGTTTACCAGTTATTCAATTAATACACTTTATTCGACTTAATCACGCTGTGCGTGTGATGAATGATGATAGAGTCAATCTATAACCGTCGTCGGTACGGAGAGCTTCACTCTATCGACCGGATGTTGCTGCTGGAAGCAAGACTGAATAGGATATCAGTTATTTTAATATCTTATCGTAATGTGTGAGAAAATGTTTAATTGTTGGTGGAGAAAAACGTGAAGCAAAGTGTGACTGAGTAGTATATTTTCTACGCTTCACTGTAGTACTTTTATTGGTTACAGCATGGACATTTGAACTGCGTGCCACACCTTGCGCGGAAACGTTATTTTTAGCCATTACCATTCGCGCACGCCCGCTGCTGCCTGCTTCGGACCACCACTGGCGCGGGATGAAGGAAGCTCGCCCGGGCCGCCACAGACAAGATTGTCGCGTGCCGTGCCACATTTAAACACGGCGGTCACGGTCAGAGAACCCATGGATTATCGGGGCCATAAAGAGGGCGCGTGCGGAGCAACATTTCCGCGCCTATTCAATTCGCTGTTAAACCTGCTGCTGCTGTCAATGTTCAACCAACGCCCTCTACACAGACACTTTGTCGCTGTTTGTCCTCGGTAAAACACTTTCACAATTGTTTACAGCAGAAATCGAAGTGCTACAGTACGACTGTGACTATGTGCGAATCATGACAGTTTGAAAGTTTTCTTTTTTTCCTCTTGCAAAGAGCCAATTATTTGGAAAAGGGGATCTGTTGACCATCCGGTTATCACTTATTTTTAACAGCCAAACTTTCGTTCTTGACCTAATAAATTACGAAACATTTCGGTTTCGAACTACTGTGTGGATGCGACGCTTGATTAAAATAAATATTTCGCGTTCTACATTTATCATTCAACACGCCAGATTTTTTTGAATATTTGTTTAACGAAATACGCTTTCAAATAATGTCAAATAATAGAATTAGGTCTAAACAAAGAATTTATTCCCTTCGAAGAGTTTTCAATTTGATTTGGATTGCACCTCTTAATTCGAAGTGTTTCGATTTTTATTTTATATACAACTAAATTGAGCTATTGTTTTCGTCGCATTTCCAGCTCTAGTAATTAAGGCAAATTAATAAATTGAAGAAAAAGTAATAATTGAAAACTAGTGGAGATCCTGAATGTTTTCTGCTTGAGGCAGAAAAAAAAATTGAACATAATGAATTCATTGCACACAAATCATTCGAATCGTTTTGAATAGTTACACTTCTTCAGAAGTCTTCCAACAATACTCCCATTTGATAAGTCGCAGCGGGCTTTAAATTTATTTATTCATTTTGTCAATCAAACATGTAGACTGGTTACATTAATTCCTAAACTATACACAAACGTAAAACAAATTAATTTTGTATCCTCAGCCTCAAGGACTTGAAATACTTACTTTCAGTTTATACTGGTACAACGTAAAGTCAATGGCTCCGCAGTGTTGATTATAAGAATTCATCATACTATTTATAGGTCCATTTTTTGCGTATTCCGTACGATGATGGTTGAGAGCAAACAAACTACGGTGTAGAATGGGTGCATAAAAGTTCAATTCAGAAAGTAGTACTGCTGAGGCAACGTTCTGCGAAACAAAATCGTTTACAAATGAAGCCATCGTGTACTCTCGCCGTTCTTTTAACGTTTGAATGTCAATCAACATGCAACATGCTTCTTATGACGGAAGACGATGTAAGGTCCAACCTAAACTCACGAAGAGCATATAGTAGAAATTATATTATTATTATATAGTAGAATTTACTTACGAGGAGACCACACAATGCTACAGTATTCCTGTAAGGACCTCACATAGGCAATATACAAAGTTTTGTTAGTGTACGGGTCTTGAAAATTGTAGCAGAAGCGTTTGATAAACCCTAACATGTTGTTTGCCTTGTGTATGCTGGTGTTATAGTGGTCGATGAGATTAAATTTAGAATCTAAGATTATTTCTAAATCCCTAACTTTATCACATTTCTCTACATTCTGATTCCCTCATGAGACAAATCGCGCCATCGCGATGGTCGAATATCGACCATTTTTGTTTTGAATGAAACTCTGCACACGTATTTGGCTTAGCAAACTGAGTATTTTCCACAGATGGAGAGATTTTTTACACCCATGAGTTTTATTCTAAAAGGGCGTATGTCTTTTGGCATAGGTTTTATTCAATGCATTGTAGTCCAGAAACCGTTGGTTGTATAGAAAAACTGTCTGAGAATGAGTTGTAGGGAATTAAAAATGCATCATGAAAAAATTATACACTGTACAAAAAAACATTTTTTTGACCAAAAAAAAAATAAACATTAAATTTCATTTAAAAAAGAAGAATTAATTTATTTTTTATTTTTTTTTTAAATAAACATGACATTGATACGCAACTTTAAAAAAAAAAGTCCAGGATGGAGATATGAAAAATATTTTTTTTATGGCAGATTGATTTTTTTATAAAAATTCTGATTCAAACATTTTTCAAAAAATTTTTATTTTGATGATTTTAAAAGATGCAGAAAGTCATTTTAAATCAAAAATCTCTTGGTAGTTAACATTCTAAAGGCATCGGTTTTCGAGTTATTTTGAATTCAAGCTCGAAAAATTATTAAAAGTCCGTGGTTCTCCAGCAAAAACCTTAGGTTTATTGGAATGCTTGATCAAAAATATACAATTCATTCTTTGACAACAAGACGATTGGATAAATAACTCAGGCGCTTAAATAACGCAGGCGTTCCCCTTTGCCGAATGTTTTATATAAAAATATGTTTGTCGTGCAACACTACCTTCTTTTTTACTAATAATAACTGTTTGTAAAGTACGCTACCAACATCCTATAATATCTGTTTTCGTATATAAATACGATTACACTTCTTTAGAAGTGTTAGTTAGAGTTTAGAGTTTAGAGTTAGAGTAGAGTTAGAGTTTGCATTTTGTGAAGATAAATAAAGTGAAAATGAAATACACCAAACCCAAGTGCTGTAAACCCTTTCCTGATCACCGGTGCTCATCAAGCTTACGTAAATTAAACGAAAACGTTATTACAAAATTGAAAATATTGAACTGTCAAGCTCATTTCAATACGTCGATTTGTGATTTGTGTAGATTATATTGTATCGAAGTGAAAGATGAATTTGATCTCGAAGAGCATCCACACAATTCATTCATGGAACCATCAACATCAGGATGTGGAAGAAACATTCTACCGACGGAGTTGCAACCATCTGCAACTGTACACGAATTGGCGGAGATACCATCAATCGTATCATCATATTCTCAAGAAAGCATTCAAAAAGAATACTCCAGAACACAGAAAATTGAGTTATTCAACAAAGGCCTAGCTGGAATCAACGTTTCACCGATATCACTGTCAAAGCTCAATCAGGAAAAATATCCTAAAATAAGTATCTGAACATTACTGACGGTATAAGAAAAAACATTTTCGATTTAGATGCTGAAGATGACCTGGATTTATCGAAACGTAAAACGAGAGACTTCGACGAGATGATTTTGCAGTTAAAAGAAAAATTTACTGCGCCCGAATGCTCGAGGGAAGATAAAGTAAGAATACTCTCGGTTCTACCGAAATCTTGGAACCAACAAACGGTAACAGAAAAGTTTGAAACAACGGAATACATTGTGAAACAGGCTCGGCGCATATCAGAGGTTAGTGGAATATTGGCTATTCCTGACGTGAGGCTTGGACATGGATGGCCCCTGGAAGTAACAAACGAGGTATTGCAGTTTTATGACAGTGACCAGGTCAGTAGAGCCATGCCAGGGCAAAGGGACTACGTTTCAGTGAGTAAAGATGGTCAGCGACAGCATTTGCAAAAGCGACTCTCAATGAATTCAATTCGTGAGGCTTACGTTTATTTTAAAGATATCAGCAAAACTGATATTGGGTTGACTTCTTTTAGAGCTTTGAAACCTAAGCATTGTAAATTACTTAGAAGGTCAAAATCTCATAATATTTGTGTTTTTACTGATCACGAGAATACTGAATTGATGATACACAGTCTAAAGAAATATTCATTCCAAAATGATTCTAAATTTTACTTTGAACAACTATTATGTAGCTCAACAACACGATTCAAATATTGTTATCTCCGCAAATGTGAACATTGTCCAAGCCGTTTACGCTTACTAACACGCAGAGAATCCTGAGTAAGAATCCCCAGGATACTGATTAACACGGTGACGGAATCGCGAAACGAATCGCAACAAGATCCGGAGGATTCCCACTCACGATTCTTATTCAAGAATCCTAGAGCCATATATAGGACATTCCTGAGGATTCTTTTTTCAGGAATCCTTTTCAAGGACGCTCACGAATCCAATGTGAGGAATCCTAGAGAATCTATGCGAATCTTATGTGTTCGTCCGGGTAGATTTTGAAAACAGTTTTTTCAAAGAACTTGAAGAACGTTGTGTGAGAGAAATACCTTTCGAACAGTGAATTGCAACAGATCGTTGTAATATAGAGACACTTGTGAAACCAACTGATAAATTTGTATGTTATTTTTGTGAAAAGTTGGAAAAGTTGATAACCCACGATCACATAAAAACTCAACAGTCGACTTACATGAGAGAAGCAAAAAATAATTTGAAAGATGGTGAAGTTGTTATAGTGTGTGATTTCTCAGAGCTCTTTTCTTGAGAACCGTTCGCCCAATCGTCTTGTTGTCAAAGAATGAATTGTATATTTTTGATCAAGCATTCCAATGGACGTATGGTTTTTGCTGGAGAACCACGGAAAAATTTAGAAAAACGTGTATTTTCCTAAATTTTAATAATTTTTCGAGCTTAAATTAGAAATAACTCGAAAACCAATGCCTTTAGAATGTTAACTACCAAGAGATTTTCGATTCAAAATGACTTTCTGCATCTTTTGAAATCATCAGAATGAAGTTTTTTGAAAAATGTCTGAATTAGAATTTTTATAATAAAATCAATCTACCATAAAAACAAAACTTTTCATTTCTCCATCCTGGACTTTTTTTTTAAAGTTGCGTCATGTTTATTTAAAAAAAATAATAAAAAAAAATCAACTCTTTTTTTTTAAATTGAAATTTGATGTTTATTTTTAATTCCCTGCAACTCATTCTCAGACAGTTTTTCTATACAACCAACGGTTTCTGGACTACAATGCTTCGAATAAAACCTATGCCAAAAGACATACGCCCTTTTAGAATGTAACTCATGGGTGTAAAAAATCCCTCCATCTGTGAAAAATGCTCAGTTTGCTTAGCCAAATACGTGTGCAAAGTTTCATTCAAATCAAAAATGGTCGATTAAATTTTCGCGTTTTTCCAGGTCATTTGAAATGATTTTGCTCTGATGCAATTACAATTTTGGACGTTGTTAATTTTCTGCTAAAGTATATTACATTGCATTTTTTCACATTTAATTCAAGTAGGTTTTCTACACCAGATGTAAAATGTGTGGATTTCATTCTGAAATACATTGATGTCTTCTTGATTTGTTATATCCAAAAACAGCTTCATGTCGTCGGCATATATTAAAACTTTAATATTTTGGAGGATTAAGGAAAAGTCGTTTACGTACAAAATAAAAAGAAGTGGTCCTAAGTGGGAGCCTTGAGGAACACCTGAAGTAGCTTGAATTCGACTTTTTTCCATTAAATTTTTTTGTTTGTTGCTTGTTTGTTAAATATGATTCAAGCCACTTCAGAAGACCAGGCTCAAATACAATTTTTTGCAGTTAAAAAAGTAGCATTGGTATGTCAATACGATCAAATGCTTTTCTAAAGTCTGTATAGAGAGCTTCAACAAGGTTCCCATTATCCATTGCTTTCAATGAGTAGTCTACTAATTTAAGTAAATTTGTGGATGTAGAGCGGCCTTTGAAGAGGCCGTGTTGTTTATCTGTTATTCGATTTTTTACTTGAGCAAATATTTTTTCATTGACAATTGCCTTAAAGAGTTTAGGAATGCAAGAGACGATAGCGATTCCACGATAATTACGTATGTCAGATTTCCGCCTAGATTTGGAAATAGGCACCAAAAATGAGCTTTTCCTTATATTTGGGAAGACTCTAGTTTTCAACGACATATTGAACAGCCAGAACAAAGGAGATGTAAGTTGGTGGAGTTGGTTGACACCAACGTTTCTTGGATATTCTGGATAAAATGCGAAATAATCGTGGTCGCGATTTTCTTCGGAAAATGTGGTATAGATTTCCTGGAAAAATTTTGCAAAGATATTGCAATTTTTCTCCGAGTTATAACCAACATGTTCGAGTTGCATTATTGATGGAAAATTGTCTGATTTCAATTTTGTATTGACGTATTTGAGAAGTTCTTTGGACAAGACATAATTTCTTGCTTAGTTTTTGCATTGAATTCTTGAAATGCATTACTGATTGCAAAGTTCAGTTGATCACATATTTCCAAGTAAATTACTAGATTTTCACTGCTATTGTGTCTTTTGAAAATTTTGTGGGCTTTTTGTTTGCGGTTTTTTAAATTTTTTATTTGTCTTTTAAACCAGACTGGGTGTTTAGTGTTGGCGTGGAGTCGTTTACCTTATCTAAAGTATGAAGTGTCATAATCATAAATGAATTGGAAACATTGCCATACATTGCCATGGTTATGGATAATAAATTAATCACAATAGAGGTCTTTACACTAGAGCTCGTATACCCGGCCGATAACTATGTATCTTCCATTGGGTACTCGTTAATAGAGTTGATTATTTTTACGGCTTGGTACGAACTCCAAATGCATACCCAAAATATTTAAATTTTTCTCACGACTCAGAACTCCTAGAAAGCAGCGGTCTTCAGCGAAAGGCCTCTGGTTGTTAGACAGTTTAGAGCAGAATTTTGCCGACACGTGACTCTAGTGTGAAGGCAATCAACTAAATTTCCAAATTTCTTAGAGTTTTCATACATATTTTTAACTGTTTTTTTCTAGAACGCCATTTTCAATTCACATTTCAGCATACACTATATTTATTAATACATTGTAGCCCAGAAACCTTCGGTTATATTTCGTTAAGGTGAAATGGGACGGAATCCAAGCATCATTGTTGACACCACTACATCTTTACACTCATATGTGGTTGCATTGGTGCAACACGGTAAAACAGTACATGGTTGCCAGATTATTAGCTAATTTGTTCCCTCACCTACTGACTACTGCTGCTACCACCGAAAGTCAACGGCCGGCTTCGATCAGCTGTGCCGCAACGCTCTGTGGTGCTGCACAGCTTTTGAAAACTCACATTCAAAACAATTGCAAGAATAAAAAGGTAAACAAATGAAAAGGAATTTAGCTCACCTTTACATTCGGCAGACTGATCAGAATATACCACATCGTTTGGGATGTGTACAGGAACGTTAATAGATGATGAGGTTTCACAATCGTCGGAACTTGTAAGTTTTTGTTTTTTCGATTTATATAACTGGTTGCTCCACGGATTTTCATATGTCCATGCCAAGGGATCAACAAGATTTCTCTTCATTTTTTTTGCGTTCTCGCGAGCAACCGCTGCTCTTCTTAGTTTAGTTAAACGCGGCATGATGATCCAAAAACCACTAAAATCACACTTCACAAATGAAAACACTATTACTTCACACAACTCATTTCAAATTATATGCTCTAAATGCTCGCGCAGTGTGCTGACTTTGCTGCCAACACGGGCGCACAGTTTGACAGGTGCAAACGAGTTGAAAATAGAAAAAAGCAAAAACGGTAATTTCGCGACGTGCTACACTTTAAAGGCAAGTCTTAGCCCATTTCGGTCGAGTTTTTGTGAAAATTAGATACGATCTCGATGATCATAAGTGTAAAGAGAAAAGTATACGTAGTTTGAGTGATTACGCGACCCGTACGTGCCGGTATTCGTGGAAAACATTCTAGTGGCTACCGGCGTGAGAATATAAACAAAACCGGGAGAGAAAAAACAGCGGCGTGAAAAAAAAGAAAGATTATAACGTTTTAAGGGTTCACGGTCACGCTAAAACCAAATGTGCAAATTTATTGAACTAGGTGCTCCGGTGCTGGGTTAGTTTTTCGACAATAAACAATTGCAGGTTAGTCGTATAATTTATGATGTTTATTGAGGCACTCTCGAAATGCATTAGTATGCAGGAGGAAGCCATCGCTCCTCCCATGCTTGGATTCGGTCCCGATTCACCTTAAGATCGAGCCTACATAATTGTGCAGGTAGAAGGTGACTAAAGCTAAGACCTCTCTCTCTCTCTCTCTTTTTGAATGTTAAAATGTTGATTTAGAGTTTGTTTTACATCACTTTATACCTACACCATTGTATAAAAGGGATGTAAGCGAGTAAAGGCGCTATATCCTTGGTTTTGAAACCCGAACATAAGGGGGAAATACCTATGTTCCATCCCAGGAGATTGGTCAACAAAGGAGTGTACTTTCTTAGCTCTATCACTCCCAACGAATTAGGTATATTACTTCTTACATACTGATCGGTTGGTATGGATTGTCCCCGATCTTAGATTATATTGTATTATATTGCGCTACACAGTAGGCCTGGCCGTTGACAAGAAAAATGTATGGAAATCATTTTTTCAAATGATGGATATCATTTTCCAGGATCCTTTCAAGTACTGGCTGTGTTAATGTAGACTAGACTAGACTAGACTAGACACCACTGTATAAAAGGGATGTTTTGCAAAAATCATACAATGAGAAATATTCTTTTACCAATAAAATTGACATAACGATAAGACAAAGGTTGAGTTCGAGAGTATTTCTACAATTCCAAAAGTGTTGAGAATGATTGTATTCTAATGATGTTGAATAATTTTTGCAGGTATTTCTTTTTTGAAGCTCATAATAATTATCTTTTAAAAATGCACCTGTTATCGACATAATAAGATAAGGATAAGAAAATGAAAAACAACTACCATAGATTTATTGAGATATTGATCCATATAGCACAATTCTCTCGTTGAGAGGAAAAAGATTGGATGATCATTTCAGAAGTATCTTAGCATACAAAGTATTACACTGTTGTAGCCCAGTAATTTTTAGTTAGTTGAAATTTAAACTTCAAGAAAAATGTGTCTTACATTAGGAAGAGGAAAGCAATTTAAAAAATTTCCTTCTCAAGTTGAAACTCTACTAGACGCACTTTTTTTTAATTCGTTGACACACTTCTCAACACGTCACCGCTATACATCGCTTCCACCGGTTCGTATCCTAGACTATTATAAGCCGTTATACATTCGTGCCTATATACAAGCACAATCTGAAGATAGTAAAACCAATGCAATTGGTAGTTTATTCGAAATTAACCATCCGTGCATTCCAGCATAGACGACGATGGTGGCGGCTTGGCAACCGTAACGAGAGAAAGAATAATTTCAGTAATAAAATTTAATGTTTATTACCAGTTTGGCCCACAGAAATGACACTAGCTTAGGTCAGTGTTAATCCGTAACTGTTCTCCTTCTTTGACTCTTTCGCTCTCTCTCTTCCCTACTTACTAACTTGTTCTGCATTATTTCGTTCGAATTAAACGGTCGAGAATAATCAGTTATCTATTAGCTCAATTACGGCAACAGTAATTTCGCCCGGAAGGCATATGTTATGAATTGGTTTCAATGTTTTATATCGTAGCAGCGCGGGTCATTTATGTGCCACTACCAGATACTAATGATCTAAAATTTTTCCGATCGACGATAGCTTTCACTCTACTGATTACTAGTTCAACAGAATTGAACCGGTATTAACGTAAGAGATACTGGCGATCGAGTGCGCTCCACAGTACAAAACCATTGGTTGATTGCCAGCAGAAGACGGCATGCGATGACAGTGTTAATAGGACAAGCTTTTAATTGCTTTCTAATGAATGAATGACAGTGCTTCTCGCGTTTATGATTTTATGTTGGTGAGAAAGTGATGGTGTAAAATTTCAATTTCTAATCAAAGCGGTCTTATTAGGTTTACAGCCTTCCAAAGGGTGCTTTCGAGAGAATTTATCGATTACCTATTACATAGGCGTACAGCAACAACTTCGAGCGATCATCAACTCGCACAACCGCAGGCGGTTACAAATTGCAACAGTTGTAATCAATAAACCATTGGACGTCGATGCACTCTGGGAAATTTCCCCAAAAGCGGCAGCGGACACCGGAGAAATGCGGTCCGAATCTCGGCTGCACTGGTAATGGATTCCTATTCGAGGCACTGCAGCGCGGACCGCAAACGCAAACGCACTCTCCCATAAATTGGACGGGCGCACACGACCATCGTTTCGGTATCCGACGCTTGACGTGATAAACTGGGATCGAAACCACAATCCCCAACGCACACACACGCACCGTACGGGCAGTCACTGTGTGAAACTTGACAACCAAAAGTGTCGGGCTCCATGTTTGGGCCACTATCCCCTTTTTGTGCGTAGCAAACCGACTGCAATGTTCGAGTCTCACGCGCATCAAACCAATGGGTATTAATTACCTTCGAGTCTTGCCAGGCTGAGACACTTATGGTTGAAAAAAGTTGCATCCAAGTGGAAACTATTCGGTTCTCGGGCAGAAAATGCAGCCCGATGGTCTGCCCATCTTAATTAATTACTAGACCTGGATTGTTGTGCACTCTTGGCGGGTTTCTAGCGGAGCGATGGAGTTTCTTGCAGCAGCATACGAGCTGCTGACGGAAGCTAATATGGAAGCAAATAGCACCTTTGATTTACCTCTCTGTAGGCAGTTTTCCAGGAACTATCGGATCGGTATGGTACAGTTTCATTCTAGTTTTCTCTAGCGCAACCGAGGGGATCACCGATGAAAGTAGAAAAAATCAACCTAAAATATCATCATCGCCATTATCAAGCTTTTGGTTTTGGTGCTTTCCGAATTTCAAACACAATTTTTCACTCAAATTCTGAATGATTAGGAATGACTTAATATAAAATAGCATGGACGTATTCTGACTAGTGTTTGACATTTCGGAACCGAGTAAAGTCGGAAAGGCACAGTCCTGTTCTAGAGAAGGATATTTACTGACACTTCAGTCGGTTTCTACGCATCTTTTCAATGGATTTTTTAATCCGAATTATGGAATTAGGATCAGATTATACGCGATTTTCTTTTTGTGAATTTCCAAAAAAAGTTTCTGTTTTAAATCGTTTATTTAAGGGTTGTTGAATTTGATTGAAACTCCTTTGGATCTGATCCTCGTGGACGTGTGCACGTTTAACGTTGGAAAAACGTTGCGTTAGCGGTTTGTCGCTACTGTCTATTCACCAAAAGGCGAACATGAACCCCAAACTGGTGCAACTTAAAACTAATAGGTGTACATATTTTTCGAGTGTCATTACATATAACGAAACGGAAATATAACAATTATTACATTTGAACGAGGCAGATCTTAAAAAATAAACGATATCGCCGACGAAGAAGCGTTAAAATCAAACAGTGCAGATCCTCTGTCGAACTGTCTTTAGTTGTCGACACGTCCTTGCATGGATGGTGAACAATGCCCTGGCCGTGTCGACTTTTGGAGATTAAGTTCCAGGTCATCCACGTAAGGTAACCGTGGTCCTTTTGTATCTAGATTAACATCGTTGAAGCTAGAAAATAAGCGGTCCTTAGTGACTGAAAGCATAAAAAAACATTCCCGTTGATCCCAAGCTTATTAGTTTTTACGACGACTGTGTGGTGGTATAGTTTATCGAAGGTAGTTAAGTTTGTATAAATGACATCCGTCTAGGCACGTTTCGACATACTGTCAATGATGTACGAAGTAAGACATAGCAGAGTAGTGGCAGTGAATTTGAGTTCACAGCAAGCCCTGGAAATCATCGTCGCGTCTGAGTGAAAGGTGTTAAGCCCGCCAGTAGAGTATTCCTTGCGCTCTGTCAACTTTACTTATATGCAGTATAAACTAAATGAGCTTTGGTTTTGACGTAGGTATACCTGCATTTGCAGCATGGTTTTTCCTCGTCTGTCATGCGCGTTACGAACTGACATTTTAATAAATTGTATAGAGTAAAGAGGGGCAAAAGTACGCACTTAATTGTTTTTACAACAGAACTATTGCAAACAAGTATCATAAAATTCGGTTTTGTGTCTAAGCGGTGCATGAACCTTTCGCCTACAAAATGTATTACCAGAGTTTTCCGAATTTTGTTTGTAGCATGAGAATTTCACTTTAAAAAAAAAAAATACTCAGATGCGAATTTATACTCAGCATGCGGGGCAAAACTACGCAGTTTACGGGGCAAAAGTTCGCACTGTATGAACAGTGTATTTATTACACTATGCTTCAAAAAGTTAATTGTTTTTCACTGATTTAGCACTGATTCTTTTCAACTGCGCTAGAGCGGTGCCCCGAAATAATTTTCTTACTTTCGGAAATTCGGTTTTCTGGGGATATGTTTGGGTGTATTGGTGGCATCTCCCAAAAATGGACCTTCCAGAAGAGATTCCACTGGGGCTTCTAGAGGCCATAGAAACAAAAATAATAAACTTCATTTTCGGAACCAGGGTGATACACAGAGGCCCGAATACGACTCCAAATGCCACATTAAATTCCAAAAAGCGACTTTCGGTTTCCGGAAAACAACCAAAAATGGTTGAATACCACCCAATACTGGTATTTTCGGAATCGAATTGATGCTCTGAGATCAAAAATCAACTTCAGACGTTATTTTTTGAACTAGAGATGGTGACTTTCGGTTTGCGGTAATCAGTAATAAATGACCAAATACCACCCCATATGAGTTATTTCGGAATCGAAATGATGCCAAGAGACCTGAAAACGATCCCACCAGAAGTCACCATCTAGAATTTGAAAATGGTGTCTGAAGTCAATTTCCGGTCTCAGGGCGTCATTCGATTTTAAGATATTCACATATTAAGGAGTACTCTACCATTCTGAGTTGTTTCCTAGTAACCGGAAGTTGACATCTGGGGATCCAAAATGGCGTCTGGGGTCATTAAATGGCATCATTCCGATTCTGAAGCTACTTATATTACCTAGTATTTGATCACATTTTGTTGTTTTCCAGAAACCGGAAGTCGCCCTTTGGAATCAAAAAATGGTGTCTGGGGTCGTTATCCAGTCTCTGGACATCATCTCGATTACGGAAATACACATATTGGAGGGTATTCGACCATTCATCTGGGCACATCCACATATCACTAGTTATTTTTGAGTGATTTCTGTACAAAAACATCGTTATTAAACACATTTTTCAAAACATTCCGGCAAAACAAATGCACCCTTCAAACCACAATTATACAAGAGTTTTTTGGGCTCTGTTGTTTTCGAGTTTCTGCAGTTCCCGAGTAGATCAATCATAGATTCCAAAACTAATAAAATAAGTTCAAAACAGCTCAAAACACAACTTTTCTCATAGCTTCGTTCCATTTAAACGGAATCTTATTTGTTTACAAGTGTGATTAACTGACGTTATATACTGCAAATTTATACAATGTTGCCAGTTTATTTTACTCGTATGCTTCGAAAAGGCCAATGCGTACTTTTACCCCGTGCGTACTTTTAGCCCCTCACTACTCTACTGTCATTTTATCTTAAGTAAATAAACATGGGTGGCAAGTCGTTGTATACAAATTACGTAACACATGAGGGGGGGAGGGGGTCTCATTTTGAAATATGGAGCAAGGGGGCAATTTGAGACAGTTACGTAACTGTGATATTCTCTGAACATATTTTTTTTGGGGCCAGGTGAAACTTGTGGTTTAGCGTTAGGTACGAAATTTTGGAGGGAGGAGTCATACTATACGTTACCTATTTACATGGGGTAGGGGGTCTGACATCTAGATTTCTAGCGTTTCGCAATTTATATAGGACGCCTAACAAGATTTGACTCTGAATTTTGGGAATTGTTCACATAAAGTTACACTGAACAAATCCCGAGCCTATTCGACCACCTTTCAAATAAAAGTATCATGTTGTCAAATGGGTTATATTTAAATTTGAAAATTCAAATCTTTTCAGCAAATGACTATATTTTGATTGCAAATGTGACAATTTCACCATTTTTCTCAGAAAATTTTGCAAGGGAAACACTGTCCTGAATATAGTTTTAATTTAAATTTGGACAACGTCATCATATTTCTAAAAAAGTTTTACATAAAAATAATATATCTTCCAGTCGTATTATGATGAGGGAAACTTAAGTTACAGCGTTTTCAAGTAAGAAAGTCAAATTTTCTTTGTTTTCCATCAATTTGTATTATTGGTTTGCTAATTTATTTATTTATTTATTGATTTTTGCCTTTCTCCTAGAAAGGTATAGCAATCACTGGAAAAACAAAAGGTATAAAAGTGGTCCCAATAGCCGAATGTCATATACCACTCGACCCCTTTCGACGAATTGAGCATTTTCTGTGTGTATGTATGTATGTATGTGTGTATGTGTGTATGTGTGTGTGTGTGTGCATGTGCAATTTTTTTTCTCACTCACTTTGCTCAGAGATGGCTGGACCGATTTTCATAGAATTAATTGCAAATGAAAGGTCTAGTTGTGCCAGAGGTTGCTATTGAATTTCATTGTAATCGGATTTTTAGTTTAGAGGTTATGTAACAAAATGTAAAAATCACGAAACATCAATATCTCAGAAACCACATTACCGATTTCAATAAAACTGGTTTCAAATGATTGGGCTGTCTCCAAAACCCTGAACTTTTAAATTCCGTTATGATTGAACATATGGTTCAAAAGTTATCCTGAGGTTGTTTAAACTCACTCATTTTTCTCAGAGATGGCTGAACCGATTTTCACAAAATTTGTGTCAAATGAAAGGTCTAGTTGCCCCATAAGTTGCTATTGAATTTCATTGTATCCGGATTGCATTTTTTGTGGCTTTTAATAGTGAAAATTACAAGATACTCGTTTCATTTCCGGAATAGTTTCTGTGTTTTCTGCAGACATAGATCATACAACAATATCCGACGCTTAGCGGTCTCGATCAACTAGATTAGTTGAGAGAATTCGTTATCGATATTGTTTTTGGCACATTTTGCATGTGTAGGATAAGTACAACGATACACCGTACCCCAGTGCTGCGTCGAGAAAATTTCCAGCTTGAAAAGATCCTCGACTCGATCGGGAATCGAACCCGATATCACAACGGTGTGGGAGAGCTAGCCGACCAACATCGCTAACCACAGAGCCACGGGGACCACAAGACATAGATCATACTAAGTTGTTTAAGCACCTTTACTCCTCGTACCAAAACATAAGCCCTTCGAAGCAGAAGATGCTGTCACGAGTCTATAAGTTGTAAATAAATTGAATTAGACACGGTTTTTCTTTCAAGTATTTTTTGTATGTATGTTACTACAGTCAGGTTTTTATTGCGTACCTCGTAAAAAACCCGCGTTATTTCAAAAATCCACGTAATAAAACGCGCTAATTCAAAAATCCGCGTAAAAAACCGCGTTATTAAAAAATCCGCATAAAATGAACCAGCAAAAAGGGCTTAGAAAAAACCCGAGACGCTCTAGAACCAGTATTTAAAATTGTCCTCTTTGACGGTCATTCGGAGGGCGGTGGGTATTTTTTTGACTAAGTCTTCTACTAGATAAACACTTAAACGTTTCTGGTTCCAAACCCACGTTAATTCGAAAATTCGCGAAAAAGTTTTTGAATTAGCCCGGTATCGCGTAAAAAAACCGCGTTGATTCAAAAACCCGCGTAAAAAACCACGCAATTAAAAAATCCGCGTAAAAAAACCTCGTAAAAAAATCCGCGTATAAAAAACCACGTAAAAAACCTGACTGCACGTATTACTGTACGTTTTTTCAGAAGCGGAGAGGGGGGGGGGTATTCGAATGCTACGTTTTTTTTTCAGGGGGGGTTTTGGTTTTGTGACCAAATGCTACGAGGGGGGCTTGAAAATCATGAAAAAAATGCTACGTCATTTAAGTCTGTTCCCTAATTAAAAGGTAGAAAAGTGATCCAAATGGTCGAATGTCATATACTACTCGACTCAGTTCGACGAAACGAGCATTTTCTGCATGTGTGCATGTATTGGTGTATATGCTTGTGTGTGGGTGTGCACGTGTGTGGATGTTTTCCAGAAACCGAAAGCTGCAAAATCGGGTTTCAAAGTGAAATATGGAGTTTACTCCCGGCTTTCGAGCCCGGGATAATGTTCCTGAAAAACGTTGGTAATGTTTGTCCCTTTAAGGTTGTTTTCCAGAAATCGGAAGCTACTAAGAATCTAGAAATTTAAAATGGCGTCCTAAGTTGATTTCTGGCCCTTTGGGTGTACCGCTTCCGCAATACTCATAATGGATGAAGTCGGCATCTTCGCCATCGAAATACCCGGATTAGGCAAAATTTAGCCATTTTAGGATGTACTCCGGTAACCAGAAGTAGTCATCTGGATTATGGCGTGATGTATTCGAAACATATTTATTTCATTATATTTGCATATGTATGTTTTAATGTATGCTCATATGTGTGTGAATGTTAGGTTTTTAATTTTAATTTAATAATGGTATAGTTGTGCTAAAGCCAGCAGAAATTTTCAAGGAGAATTTTTTTTCTTAAATCGTGTAAAGCTATTCTAACATATAATAAGTTTGAATGAGAAAGGCTGGGTCTGACCGCTAGGTGGATTAATTTAGGTTTTTTACAGTTTACTTTTGTTCACGAGAGAAGTGAAGGTGTTTGACACTCGCAAAATCAGCTTAGGCAGTACGTGTGTTTTACATTATCTACATATCCGCTGTGGAACAAATTCAATTGCTTCATCTGCTTATTTTCATCATGAACCTTCAGAAAACAAGTAGGGTAACCGCTCCTATATTCATCTCAGTACCTATATTCATCTCATTACGCCTCTTTGATCAAATTATCGTCAAATTTTACCATATTTTCAACGTAAAATTTTCAGCCACTTGAGAAAATCGAGAAGCAAATAGACTTACTTTCAAAAATTTGTAGAAATTTGACGGTAAATTGGACGAATGAGAGAAATAAGATGAATATAGGTGCACCAAGCTGTTGAGATGAATAATGGAGCGATTACCCTATGTTTCACTGTTTTGGTGTTGTTTGGATAGGTATGTGCTAAACTGTAATCATAATTAGTCGTAAGAGGGAATGTAGTAATAAAATCAAAGAGCACCACTCATACTAAAATTCATGTAAGCTTTGAAATGGGTTCCGCGCGAGATACTATCACCAAATCACCACCAAACAAAAGATTTAGGACTCCAAAACGATTTGTTAAAGGTTCCAGCTGCACATATTTGCATCCAAGTCGATGGCAAGTGTCTAAAGATGGATGTAATGCTTTTTAATTAGTTTTTTAGAAAGGTTGTTGTACATTTAGCTCAAATTAACAAATTTGTTCTTAAACATTTGTCTATATTCGAAATTTGACATTTGGTGTTGGAATACGAGGGTTTTTGATCGCTTTGAGGGTTCAATTAACGAAACCCGATTGAGCTTAAATTTTGCATAGGGACTTTCGAGAAGTTAAAACTTTTAAAGGCTGCGGCATTTTTTAATTCAATGGTCAATCTTTTCTCTTTAACCCCCATTTTTTCTATTGGCACTCTGTTATGTATACATTATGATGGGAATGACAGAAAATTGAAACAATTTGGATGATAGCAGGCCCAGAAAAGTTTGTTATAGTCAAAAAAAGACCTATTTCTGTCGAATATTGAGAATAGGTTATGTTTCCATTTAAATCTACTACAAAAAACAAATTTTTTGTAGTAGAATTAAATGGAAACATAACCTATTCTTAATATTCAATTCCATTCTATTAAGACGCTCAAAAAGAAATTTATTTTCCTATTTCTGTCGATTTCAGTAGTTTTCAAAAACAATACTGTACAAAAATGATTTATGACCGCCCTTGCCATACAATTCGAATTACTGTGGAGTGGTTCAATCCGCACTAAAGTTGTAAATCTTTCATAGTGACCTTATGTGAACAATTCTACTAACTTTGAGCAAAATCTGAGAAGGCTGTTGACATAAGGTAGGCACACCTGAGATGGAATGACCCATAAATAACTCTTTGGAAATCAAGAAATTTTTCAAATGACAACGTCTATCCTGCTTTTTTTTATATTAAAAATAATATTTAATACTTGGATTCAGTGTACGTAAGAACAGTTGTTGATTAGGCCATCAAAGCTCGGATATATAAATTTCTGCTGATGGACCCTCCGAACGGTAGCACACCCTGCAAGTGTCTCATCGCCATTCATGTCGCAGCGGGGTAAATTTTATGCATTTTATTCCAGTTTCGTCAGAACACGAAGCCTCCTCTCGATCGCAGCCATTAAATTAAATAAACATTAGTCGGACGAATGCAGTGCTTCTGCAGACGTGGGTTTCACCAGAGGACTCATCAACGCCCGGTCGCCCAAAGGAGTTTACGTATACCGCTATTCGTTGCACCATGAGTGCCTTTGATGGTCCAGTTCGGCTAGGCAGTGTCGCTGATGGCCGATTCGGAATCGATATTCCAGTTCTCATCTATAGATGGCCATTTAGATGCATAATTAAAATTCCTCACTCTTTCTGGTGCACTTGACGGCGAGCGCGATTCCTGGCAACTGTCCGGTCGCCGTGGAAGTCCTCTGCGTGTATAATTAATTTATCTACATACAGACGCTAAAAATGGAAGTCGCAGTTGCAGAAGCAACAGCAGGAGTAGTTTCAACAGGTACTTATTTGTTATTATGGCATTAAAGATAGCGTTCCGTTGCCGGCCAGTCAAACCCTGCAGGTTAGCGAGACACTCCCCTGTCCCATTCACCAGCTCGCCAGAAGCCCTTAGAACAGAGGCTGTAAATGTAAAACCTATAAATTGCTGCCGCTGGACACGTTTGCGTCCATCTGGCCCCGGGGATGTGCGCTTCTTCCGCGACCGATGACGAGGTTGATCTGTGTGGAAAAATCGAATTAATGAGCGAATTCTTATCGGACAGATTACATGGTGTACGGTTTGTCAAAACATTCCTCAGATGCTTGGTAGATTGCATTTTTTTTGCAGCCCGTTGAGCGACATTTTTCGGATGAGTGCAGGTTGTTCGGTGGGAGAAATAAATTCCTCCCTACTGCGTAACGCTCCCCTGTCGCCAACGCGCCTCAACCGTACTTTGGAACGCTCAAGTGCGTTTTATGTTTATATTGATATAGATATTTTCAACGGCTAATCAATCTCAAGTTCTGCGAAACAGTGATTTTCCGCAGTGTTTCATTTTTTGTTGTTATTTCCTTTAATACTAATCGACCTACCGAACAAACTTCTTTTTTTCGTGTGAAAGAGATAATCGGCGTGAGACAAATATTGAAAGTCTCTAGTGAGCACCATAATTTAAAGCTTAGGTGGTCTAGAACATCAGCGAAATGTTTTCAGAAAAATCTGTTTCATAATCGCTCTGTGTTTCTAAAGCATAAGCTCGAGCATTTTAACGGAAGAAAGCGCGAACGTATCGAATAAATGTCTATAAATATTTTTTCATCCACAACTCTCGAAAATAAAAATGGTATGAACAGAAAGAAAAAAAAACAGCTGCAAAGATGATCCCCTCATTTGCATACAATCGCCGAATGCTAGCCACATTATCAATAAATATGAGCGAGAAAAATGTAAATAAGCTGTTGATTGTCAGTAGGCGATATGTCACCCACATCATCATGCAAACCTCCCACTCTTCCAGCCGGGTAAACACACATACATGCCCTTTCACGCACACACACAAACAAACTTTTCCACTGTCGCCACTGTTAACTGCGATCGTTCGTTGCTCTTGCGTCGCCGTGGAACCGCAAGGTGCACCGAAATCGCACGTCCCGTTTGTGACTGTTCAATTTCGATTTTTTCCCTGTGTCCCTCGTCCAGCGCAAATCAGCCAGACGAGACATTGTCTTTCGCAAGACGCGGGGACGCGTCGATCGTCCCGAGCTCGCGCTGTTTGGTGAAGGACCACCGCCACGTCAACTCGCAGGTGAATGAATTCTAGGAACACAAAAAAAATTAAAACGATACAAGCTTTAATCTCTAGCGCGCTGTCGTTTTATTTACGGTCTGGCATCGTTTTGGCTGTTTATTGAACTCGATGACTGTCTCGCTAGCATCGACAGCAAGCGACGAACCCGAACGCGCCCGAGCTTTGTCCAGTTTTATTTTTTTCGAATCGTAGACGAAGGCGCGGGAAAAATCCGAAGAAACACGTACGTCGTCTTTACGTCCGGCGGTTCGTTTGACGACCGCTGGCCCAGTCAGTCACAATTGTAGAGAGTGGAAGCGAAGAAGCGAAGCAATGCAAAGATGTACAAGAACAGGAGGAAAGCGGATCTATAATCGGTTCGAACGAGGATTAATTCAATAAATACCACAATTTATGGGAGCCACTTGGCGGCCGCGGCTTGCCTTCGTATCGGGATTAGGTGAATTTTTTCATCTTAAAAGTAATTTTCAGGACATAGTGTACTTGCTGTTAGGCTTTGTATTGAAAAAGCTGGGTATCCCCCAAGGTGGGCCCGTTCCTATGTTTGGCAGATTCATTTTAATTTTGTTAATGAGGGTTATGTTCTAAAAACAAAAACTATGTAAATATCCATGTAATTGCGTGACAAACTAGCAAAAAAAATGTTCTTACTATGGAGACATGTTCTTTAGGCTAGGATACAACAATAAATTATAAAATACAAGAATAGTAACATTTGTTTTGCCTGACTCAGAGATGACGCTGCACAGCGGTAAAATAAGGCAAAAAAAAACCCTGATTCCATAGCGCCTTTTGCTTCATCCTAGCTTAATAGTGTCTTCGGAACAATTGGTCGGCGTGCGACCAGACCGAACCAAGCCCCATTTTTTTAAAAATTGAGTTTTCAACACCAGTGGATGTTAAAATTGATAATCTATTATGAATAATCTTTCATGAAAAAATAAAAAATTTGAACAGTTTATCTTGGTATTATAACAAAATTTCTCTGCAGCAGCTAGTAGGAAACACACGGGGTGGATAAACTTTGATCGCTGATTACTCGAAATAATGTTTTTGGTGCTTGGTTCGGTCTGGTCGCTGGCCGACCAATTGTTTGTATGAATGACCCGCATAATCGTAAATTTGCAAAAGTTATAAAAAGTTTGTTATACTAAAAATAAAAACAAAACTAACCTTTTGTGTTAAGAGATAGAGGAATGGTTGATTCTGAAAAGTTGTAGAAGTTCAAAAATATGAAACGTTGTTGAACAAATGAAAATTCTATCTTCATTCGGTACAAGGTTATAAAGTATATTATGTGGAACTAACCTAGTATTGAGTTTTTTGTATCTAACTTTTGTTAGTTACTTTTAGACTGGCAGCACAGTACTGGCCGGCTGCAACGTGCTTTTCAATCGTTCCGATAACTAGTGATTTTTCAGTGATTTTGATGTTAATATATCGTTAAATCTATGTAGGGTTCTCTAGTTCGGGTCGCCGCGTGTGAAATGTGTAAAGTTCGTCCAAAACAAGCTGTCTTACAAGCGAAAATTGAATTTAAAGATGTGTTTCTTTCGGCTTGTTTTCTACTCTTATTTTCGTTACCTCAGTGTGAGGTGTTAGTGTGCGAGCGAGAGTAAGAAACTAACAGTGACGTATTTGGCAAAAAAAACGTTCTATACCAAAGAAAAAATATTTCACAAGTGTTTTTCGTCTTGAGAAATAGTATTCTCAGCTGAACATCTGAAAAGCCCAAAAGCTAAGTATTCCTTTTTATCCATTCAATGTTGTTTACTTACACTCATATTCGTCTTTTCATTTCCCATCACAATGTGAAAATATTCCAGCTGAACGAAATCTTATTGGAATTTGTTTTGCTATAATTGTTCTGCCGAATTGTGCCATGAATCATTGAACATGTTGACTCGCACAAGACTAATAATTGATACATGCAGTTTAGCCGAAGTCTATCAGTTAAACACTCTGCATAGCTTTCGTTTGCTTGTGTGTGCAAATCTGATGTTATTGATGCTGTTTTTTTTCTTCGTTCGATTACTTGGTTCAATTGTTCGATAGTATGTGTGTTGGCGTTGTTCGAGTGGTTTTCGGTGAATAAGATATATCATATATAATACGTTGGCCAGGGCCGGCGTCACATTATTTTCCCGAGTGGGTAGTAAGCAATGGAGGGGGATAATTCCGTGTGGGTAAGTACCCACAGAGACATTTTCCGAATGGGTACTACTACCCACACAACCCACATGAACCGCCGGCCCTGACGTTGGCTGCTTGTTTCCATGTCTCTGGTACGTGGTTTATTTATGTCGGCAGAGAACCTAGTACATGAATAATTCTTCCTCTCAGTACCACGGGGGGGCTAGAAATATAGCAACAAAAATCTTTTTTTGTTTTTATTTGGTGTAGACTAGTGACCCGGGGTTGCCAGCTATGCAGATTGATTAAAAAAAGACTACGATCTTAAATTCAATCTGAATACTTTTGTTGGGCTCGTTTAATGATTAGTTTGCCTTTGAAAAATGAGTTATAAATGCATGACACTCTTACAAGACCAAATAGGCAGTTTTACAATATAGCTTAAATATAGTTTGAAAACTTAATATCGCGCTCGACAAGTATTTGATCCTATCACCTACCATGCCCTAACTGGTCGGTTCTATGCTTTTATTTTATGACTTTCCTAGCTTTTGGGCAATTGTAATACACATAAACAATTTTTATTTAATTATACTGTAACCGTTTTGGTTAAAACCAAGCCAATATCAACATAGTCGTAACCTGAATAATTCTCAGAGTAATTCCAATGGCAAAATTTTATTCAATGATTGTTCCTCAGGATACTATTCTATTTTGTCTCCGAATACCTAGTCCTACATGTTTTTCTTCTGTAAGGAATCCATCAACAATTGATTTGGTGCTAACAGATCAAAGTTTTGTATGTAGTGAATTGATCACACATGCTGATTTTGATTCTGACCATCTTCAAATGACTTTTTCTATATCACATGAATCAGTTTTGAACCCTATGAGCTCTGTTTTTAATTATAACAAGGCTATTTGGGAAAGATACAAAACTCATATTGAGAGAAATTTCAATAATGAGTTTGATTTGCAAAACGAAGTGAATATTGATTCCGCTGTTGTGATGATTGATGCCAGGAATTATTCTGTTCCAAAGGTTCAAGTGAAATTTAATACAACAATAATTGACGGAAATCTTCAACTTCTAATTCGTTTGAAAAATTTCCGCAGACGTCTATATCAACGTTCTCCTGACCCTGTTTATAAAATTATTTATAAAGATTTACTCTTCTGAGAAATCAAAATTTTGAGACTAAAGTTGAAAAATAGAAACCATATTCAAAACCCTTTTTGGAAGCTGTCGAAACCTTCAAAGCCTATTCCAGTTTTAGAAGACGGTGAACGTTTTCTAGTATCAAATGAACAAAAGGTTCAAAGACTTGCTCAGCAGTTTGAGAGTGTTCATAATTCAAATTTGATTTTTGTGAGTCCAATTGAAAATGAAGTCACACGTCAGTTTGACTTAATTTCTTCCCAGAATTTTTACCTGCAGAAATAATTGAAACTAACTTGAATGAGATTAAATCAATTATCACTGTGCTATAGCGATTTAGAACTTCTAAAGTGACCTAGTGTAGGTTGTAGGTCTTGTTGAGTGTATCATTCGCTCATACTAGAAATTTTCCAAACACCCCCAAAATCTGAAGTTATGGTCAAAATACAATTTTTTGGACTTCAGCGCATATAATATTTTTTAACTCAGTCATTTTCAATATTAAAGCAGTTTTAGAAAGAAGACAAACAAGGGTTTCAAAATATATACAGGTTTGTTCTAATATCAATAAAACATGTTGAGTTATTTGAGCTTAAATCTAATTTTTTAGGCTTTTTCACGCTATTTTTCAATTTAATTGTCAATTTTCCGTCTATTTTTGTGAGAAGCATACCACACATATACTATAATTTTGAAAGTTTATTCAATTCCGAATCAATTGAAAGCAGTTTTGTAAAAATCGGTTGATATTTGGCTAAGGTATATATTTTTTAAGAAAACCAGAATTTTTAGCTTCTATCGCGCAATTATTTCACGGAGTTACAAATGATGAAAAATTGCAAGAACTTTTGATGTGACTTAGTGTGGGTTGTAGCTTTAGTCAAATGTTACTTGCGCGTTTACTTGAAGTTTTTCATATACCTCAAAAATTATTAGTTATGGTCAAAACCCTGCTTTTTACCTTAGCTCACATATTTATGTTTAATTCAGTTATTTTTCAACAAATTTTTAATATTTTGGCTGTTTTGGAAAGGCGAAAAATAGAACTCTTGAAACATATAAATATGTCTAAAGAGTTTACCTATATGTGATGAATAGTTTTAAATAAAATAAGATGATTCATATTCAATAAAATAAGATGATTTATTTTTTTTATGTAAACTTTGTAGACTTATTTATATGTTTCGAATGCTCTATTTTTTGCCTTTCCAAAACAATCAAAATATAAAAAATCGGTTGCAAAATAACCGTATCAAACATAAATATGTGAGCTAAGGTAAAAAACAGGGTTTTGAACATAACTTATAATTTTCGGGGTATTTGAAAAACTTCAAGTAAATGCGCAAGTAACATTTGACTAAAGCTACAACCCACACTAAGTCACATCAAAAGTTGTTGCATTTTTTCATCATTTGTAGCACCGTGAAATAAATGTGCGATAGAAGCCAAAAATTTTGGTTTTCTTTATAAAATATATAACTTAGCCAAATATCAACCGATTTCCACAAAAGTGCTTTCATTTGATTCGGAATTGAATATACTTTCGAAATTATAGTGTATTTGTGATATGTTTCTTACAAAAATAGACGGCAAATTTAAAATTGAATTGAAAAATTGCGTGAAAAAGTCTATAAAATTAGATATAAACTCAAATAACTTATCATGTTTTATTGATATTAGAACAAACCCGTATATATTTTGAAAGCTCTATTTGTCCTCTTTCTAAAACTTTGATATTGAAAATCGGTTGACAAATGACTGAGTAAAAAAATATTATATGCGCTGAGGTGCAAAAAACCGTATTTTGACCATAACTTCAGATTTTGGGGGTGTTTGGAAAATTTCTAGTATGAGCGAATGTTACACTCAACAAGACCTACAACCTACACTAGGTCACTTCAGAAGTTCTTACATTTTTTTTCATTTGTAGCACAGTTAATTAAAAATTTCAAAAATATAAAAGCACCTGGTGACGATGGAATCTTTAACATATTAATCGAACATCTCCCTGAGAGCACATTGGAATTTTTAGTAAAAATTTTCAATTGCTGCTTCAAAATTACATATTTTACCAAATTATGGAAAAATGCAATAATTACTCCAATTTTAAAACCGGATAAGAAATCAGCTGAGGTTTCAAGTTAACGACCAATTAGTTTGCTTTCTTCAGTAAGTAAACTGTTTGAGAGAATTTTTCTTAACAGAATGATGTCACACATCAACGAAAATTCAATTTTTACAGATGAACAGTTTGGATTTCACCATGGGCATTCCACTACTCATCAATTGCTCAGAGTCACTAATATGATACGAGCTAACAAATCTGAAAGTTATTCCACTGGAGCTGCTCTTTTAGGCATAGAAAATGCATTCGACAGTGTTTGGCATTTTCCAATTTTCCTAATCAAAATTAAAAAAAATATCTTACTGAACGAACTCTGCAGGTTGTCTATCAATATTCAAAATCTGATAGATTTCCTGTCAGAGCAGGTGTGCCTCAAGTCTTGAGTCCAGTCGTGTACAGCATATTCACTTCAGATCTTCCTGATTTGCCTCCAGGATGCACAAAGTCATTGTTCTGCGATGACACAAGCATTTCCGTAAAAGGAAAAAGTCTTCGTGTCATATGCAGTCGATTGCAGAGAAGTTTAGATATTTTTTCTTCCTACTTGCGAAAGTGAAAAATCTTTCCCAATAATCACGTTGTCAAGATGAATGGGGTTATTTTAAGTTGGTCTGACAAGGTTAAGTACTTGGGACTGATGTACAATAAAAAACTTATTTTTGAACAGCACATTGAGGGTATACATGCAAAGTGCATCGAATATACGAGATGTTTATATCCTCTCATTCCGACGTTTCATGCATTTTTAAGAGAAATGGCGTCTAAAAAAAGATTTCGATTTTGACAATTTCATGTATCACTCTACCAGTGCCTTTTTTCATCGATATTTTTCGTGAAACTTTGACTGCTTTGAGGCACGTGTTCTCGATGTCCGTTCGAGCTGAAGTTTTGCATGGGGACTTTTTTTCGAGAAGACGAAACTTTTGAGCTCTACCGCTAAACGATATTAAAAAAATCGATTTTGATTGGCACTCTAGTGAATAGGGAAATACGGTTCCAATAATAACCTGTTGAATACAGCATCTAAGTTCACTATATTTTTAGGGAATATTTTTCTAACGCTGAATTTAGTCGAGTAATGGGATGATTTATTTGGCACACATACTAAAAATTTTCATTTAATATTTTTTTTTGGTAGAAAAAATGAGCTTTTTCTCGAACCAAAACGAAACGAATCATGGATATTTGAAATGTGGTAAATTTTCAGCCATAGTGTTTGTCTTTGATATCGCCAGAGTATTTTTTTAAATTTTCTGCAAAAGACGTACAAATAGACATCGAAAGCATGTTTAAAAATTCTGTCTCTGATTTACCACATTCCAAAACTTATAGGCTATAATAATAAAGGCTATAATTTATCAGCACCAAAGTGACAAAAAACAATTAATAAATAAGTATTTTCTGCTAAGTAGGCATTCGACGGCATTTGAAATCATTGATCGCTAGTGTGTAATAGTATCACTAATTCACCTCTTGACACAAGCTGAGTGCCCGACGACGCGAGTCAGCTCAAATAGCCAGTCACGGCCGTGTGTGTGTGCCGAATGCTCAAGGACCAATCAGCGTCTCAGGGGCACACGCACCCATCCGGTCCATTCTGTGGCACTGAGCAAAACGCATTTTCCAGTTCACAGGGAATCGTCCAAACATGATCCCATGCCCTACGCTGGAATACACAAAATAACAATACTCTCGTAAGCTCTCCACCAACTCAAGTGGGAGTAAGCTTTGGAGTGGGCACTTATCATCGTGAGGTGAACAACAGGACAGAATCCAAATTTTGACATCCAGCGAAGAAGTTGGTGTTTTATTTTGCGCTTGAAGTTGTTTTATGTCGACAGCGTACATGAATTAGCCTACATGGCGACCGTCGCTGTCGCTGATCCTTTTGCTGGCGGCTGAAGCTCAAGGGTTAACGACGATCGTATTGTGATGTCTAACGGAAAAGTTGCTCAAGCGTGCGTATTGTCTGGAGAGTAGTCTGGTGGGTGTGCGCAGCAGACGGCTTAATAGGACAGCAGATCGAGTGTCGAAAATGATCGATGTGCTTTCGGTTCATTTTTTGGCGCAGCCTTTTGTGTAGGTGACTTTTTCAAGGGAAGAAAGATAAAATCAAAACGAAGTAAACACAATTGTCGGAAGAGGAGAATTGGAAGGAATTACCGCTGCTGCTACTAATAAGTGTCTACACATTGAACAATCAATCACTTCGTTGCTTGAAGCGATTTGCGGGCCGAATAATGAATGTAATTTCATTCGACCTGTCTCTGTTTTGCGATCCTTCAAATCGCGCGCGAAGTTTCGTTCTAAGCTCCACCCTCTTTGTGTTCTCGTGTACTGCGGGAATTTGTTTTTTTTTTCTTTTAGTATCGAGCCCTAACCACATCAGCTCAGTTTGTCTGGATGGCCGGTTTCTAAAAAAAAAAAATAAAACAAGCGAACAGTAGAAAGTTGGGTAGATGCAGTGCACAACAGCACAACCAGCAGTACTCTGTAACTTGCCAGAATTTATTGGATTACACTACTTCCTGTCTGCAATTTTCGGCGCTTCGAAAGTGATTCCCGTATCAAGATAAGGAAAGAAAAACGAAACATCACAGCGAACAGCTCGCAGCTCCTTCCGAACCCCGCGCGCTGCGCTGCAGTAGAAGTACACCCGCCAGCGTCTACGGGTCCCTATCGCGAGAGTTTGGTCGAAAAACGTAAAACATATTTACAACGAGCGCGATTTCACATTGGACATTATCTAAACGGCCGCATCTAATATGTCTGTGTGTAGTTCTTCCTTTCCCTGCCAGGAAGAGTCATCCGTCGTCCCCGGTTCGGCCACGGTTGGCGGTTACTTGAGCTTCGGGTTTTGTGAATTTGGGGAATTTTCATTTCCCCGGCTGACGGAACGAGAACGATTGCATTTTGGGTTCGAACATGAGCATGCGAGCTTGTCAGACAATTGCCATCATCGTTCTCAGGTGGAAAGGGCAATTGAAGAGGTCAATGAGGGGTCATTATGAAAACGCTTACATTCTTATGTTCGATTATTGACATCGAATATTATTTCATCGATTAAAGAATTTTACTTTATATTACTGATTTATTAATCAAGTGAAAATTGAAGAATGCACGAAATACTGCTAAATATTTTGAACCAGGAGAATTCAACAGAACGGTTATAACAAAAACAGTATGATAATGCGTCAAGTTTTGTGACTGCTCGGTAGAACGCTGATTAGAATTAGAAAGTTTCCGCGCACTTGAGGTATAGAAATGTAACTATTGAACTACAAAACAAAACTGAGAATGCGAGTATTTTGATGCTGTTTTTGACTTGACTTTCGTGATGATTTTAATGCTTACTTCTAATCATAGAGCTCACAGTGATCAAAATTAAAAAATACACAAGAAATTGAAATAAATGCTTAAACGTACATTTAGTATTTTCTTACTTTATTTAAATTTTCCAATTATTGTTGCTATTGTAGTACAAATCTTATTGATAGAGTGGATAATTTGCACAACTACGTTTATCCTTAACATTGTAGGTACATCATGAATGCTCCGTAGAAGAATTCTATCCAATTTTCTGAAATCGTAACAATTATGGTTTTTGATTACTGGTAATCATTTTTCATTAGCTATATGCAATTGTCATTATTGAATTGCCCCTTATTGAATTTCTGTTTTAGAGAATTTGATGATGCAAAGGTTTAAGGACGGTTGTTGGAGTCATATGAACGCTCATTGATAAAAAACATCTAGTTGAATATAATGCATTCTGAAAGTTGTAACGTTTTTGTTAAACTTGCAAAAGAACTTAGGCTTGTTAAATACCGTTTACGAGTAAACCTTGTTCTGCACCATTTTATTTTTATCTCAACTGCAGAGAAGTACAGTCTAAAATATACACCAGTATTAGCTATTTAAACTCAAATTTGAATTTTAATCATGAAAACGAGTGCATTAAGTAAGTTAATCAATATTTAGTAAACGGAAATCGCTATTTCTTTGAAAATAAAAATAAAATTCGAAAAGCTTCGAAATTTTACCCTCGTTAAGAAAAATTCTTTTATTCCAGGATGACTCTTTTATAATATTCAAAGTTATAACTTTATTTTTTAAAATGATAAAATTAAAGGAAAATCTAATTTGTTTTTGAGTAATTTATAATCTTAAGTGTATTAATTTTTTTTTGTAATTTTCAGTTTTTAAACTTTTGCAAACCGTTATTACTTCTCTGCAAACTCGATTCAGACCGTTCTTTACACCAATCTCGATTTTCGAGCCACAATACTGTACATAAAGTTTGTACTGTAATACTCAAGCTTTTTTCAAATAATTACTCTTGAATCTAAAAAAATCTTTACCCGTGAGAAATTTTGATCTTCGATTCCTGAAATACTCATATTTAGTGGTATTTTGCCATTTTCTGCTGTTTTACAGAAATCGGAAGTTACCATATTGGAAATCAAAATGGTATCTGAAGTTGATTTTTCAGCCTTTGTTATTTGGCAATTTCACAGGCGAATGCACCTCAGAAACGAAAAGAGTAATATCAACAAAACCAACTGCATTACGGAATTAAAGATTTACATATGAGAATAGAATAGAATAGAAGAAAGTAGGGATATTCTATGCATTGTAATCTGCCTGTAATCGCATAATTGTAACATTCGTCATTTTATGGATTTCGTGCTTTTTATTAGGAAATACGTAGAGTAGTATGTACTTTTTACTTCTGAAAAAATATGCTTATGTTTGTGTGAAAAAAGTCGTAAAAAATACCAAGTTGTTTTGTCACATAGCGTAAATAACCGCATATTTGTCACACGACTCAGCTTTTTCAACTTTTTCGTCAAAAAAAGCTTCCATCCAAATCCACATCTGCATCCTTTGGAACTCGGAAGGTATTCTGGTCCGGTAACCAACCACCGATGATCCGTTTCTGATGTTCAGCTCATTCCAAAAGTAGCTTGAAATTGACGGCATAAATATATCATTGCAAAAATTTCAACCAATTTGACTCCAAAAGTAATATTTAATGTATACATAGTGTAAAGTAGTGCTTTCTTTATGATACAAAGTTTAGTTAAAGTGTCTATTTGCAAGAATATATTGGGAACTAAGCATTTAAGGTCAAAATATCAAAGTGCGATTTGCTCGAACAACCAATTTTGCAAATGTTACAAATATGCGATTATGGGCAGCTGTTCCTTTTAAAATAATTCATACATGTGTAAAATGATTCACACAGTTTGAGCGCGATGTCTGCAACAACAATGGTTAGGTTTAATTTTTACAGACTGCATGCAATATTTTAGATGACGATGAGAGAAGAAAAAAACAGTCAGAAAAGTTGTGTGCAAAGATACGACCGCAAGGTTGACGAAGAACTACATAAGAAGTGATCGCAAATGATAAGTTCGAAACAAGCTTCTCTTTTGACGTAACACTACGCCTTACTTTAGTAGGTGTGGTAACAAAAATGTGCTCTATTAAAATGCAATTTATATTACTACCACTGAACGAATGTTAAACATCTTTGTCTTGATCGAAACGTGGAGGTTTCTCCAAACTTATGTTTTTTTTCAAAAAAAAATTAATGAAAAATTGAGCTGAAAATTAATCATTTTTGTTTCAGTTTCGTAGCATCAAACAAATCACCAGCTCCGTATGCGCCATTTTCGTTTCGGTCGTTACTTTTACTTAACAGTTCCTGAACAGATATGTTTGAATCAACAGGTGAAGTTTTCCTCAAACTTTTGGTATAATAAATACCATATCTTCTTAATTGTAAACCATTGCGAAAAATATGAAATATGATAATATGAAAAATATAAAAAAATATGAAATGTGCTTCATGTTCTAAATGACACCGCTTTTTTTTCAAGTTATGTCACTATCCCAGTTTCGCAAGATGAAAGGAGATTCGTATGCAACGTACAAATGTACAAAACATGAAACTCATTTCGTGCTGGCAAACAGTGAAACTGAACCAGAATGACAAGTTGTGTCATGCTGCAGCTTGGGAGAAAGATGACACAGTGCAACAAATATTGACTTTTTTCTGCCTTGGCTTCTATATATGATTCTTGTGGTATTTTGATGCAAAACCCAATTTCCCCGAGTTTGAAAATATTTCAAATTAAGGGGCAACAATGGCGCCATTTTGAATTTTTGAGAAATCGGAAATTTTCGAAGTTTTTTCGACGCCATTTTGTAAGATTGCAACCCCCTCCCCGCAAAAAGGAGAGGATCATGTGAAGACAAATTGTTATTGTATCTTTGAGTATCACTTATACTCTTGATATAACATTAAACAGATTTCAAATAAAAAAATTAACGTCGAGATAAACCTATTTTAGTATTGCAGGGGAGTTGGGGCAAAATCGACATGTTTTTGACATTTTACGTAGATCAGACACCTACCAATCGATTCCAGAGACTTTTTTACTTAATAAAATACATAATTTGACTACCACTTTTAGATATTAGCGCATTAACGTTAATGCTCAGACATACTCGATATTATTTTGCTTTGTGAAATATGCTAAAACCATGCCGTTTTCGTAGAATCACTGTTTTGAGCTCAGTTTTTTTGCGATTTAGATCTGTTGTTTTGTTCAAAGATGGGTAAGAAAATGCTAATATGTGGACAAACTCTTAGAATTTTGATATTTGGTCTTAAAACAAAATGGCATCGAAAAAAATTTGAAAAGTTCCGATTTCTCAAAAATTCAAAATGGCGCCATTGTTGCCCCTTAAGTTGAAATATGTTCAAGCTCGGGAAAAATTTATTGTCGCACATGAGAGTGGAGTTCGAAATGTTGCTTTGAAGTCAAATTACCCGTTATCTTTAACACATTCCTACATGAGGCTTGATACATTTTTTGAAACGAATTCAAACATTTTTAGCAGAAAATGTCGAACTTTTGTATTTAATCGGATTTGTTTTTTCTTGTACCGATTAGGCTGTCCCAAAATAAATTGATGTTGAAAAGGTCAAGGTGTTCAGCCCTAATTTGTAAGATAATGTTGTTTATAACAATTTTTTAAAACAATTCGACTGTCTAAAAAATTGTTTTAAAGTTACCCAAATGTGATTTATGAAAAAATGACTTTTTCAAGTTACAAAAACCACACTTTTGCATTTTTTTAATTTTGTTCGATTCCCGCGTTGTTTTTGGATATTTTGCATGGTTTGGTTCATCATCGTATTCAACTATTTGACTCACAGAGCCCAATGAACATAACAGAAAAGTGATTTTTTTCATAATTTTCAGGTGAAACCCTTTTTTTTCGCCGTTTTTGTGCGATTAATTGAATAGTGATTCAATTGTTGATTATAGCTATAACGAGAAGTTTCAGGATATTCAAAAATGCTTCTTTTAATGTATAAATATGGGTGATCAATCCACCAATAAGTGAGATAAAAAATTTGCTTTTAATTCAGATTAAGATAGGCGAAAGGTGTCTTCGACAAAATTTTAGTTTATCTCAAAACAAGAAACTTTACCGAAAACATCATATTTCTATCTCTTACATATTACGAGCGTCATAAAGTTTTCTATTAGAAGGCACTTAAAATCACAATTTTTGTTCTAACTTTTTTCGCAGATTTTTCCGAATTTTTAAACCTTCTACTAAGTTATCAGCCTTCCAAAAAGGCAAATTTTTTCTGAACATTGTTATTTTTTTTCTCCCAAAAAAAAGTTATTTGACATATTTGTAAAAAGGCATAGTTTTCCATCTAAACACATGAAAATGCAGCTCTGTCTGTCTGATCCATATAGGCTTGGAAACTACTGAACTATTCGGCGTGAAATTTTGTATATAGGGGTTTTAGGGGCCGAGAAAGGTGACTAAGATAGTTCGAGACCCCTCCGTCTTCTGGAAGGTTGGGGTCCCATACAAATGAAACACAAATTCATGCACATCTCGAAAACTAACCAAGCAAATGGAAATAAATTTGGCAGGTGGATGTTTTTAGGGGTAACAAATATATCCATCCTCTTTTAAAAGGGAGGGTCCCATATAAATGAAACACAAATTTCGCACAGCTCGAGAAGCAATCCAACAAATAGAACCAAATTTGGCATGTAAATGTTTTTAGAGGTAACAAATATGTCTATAATGGTTCAAAACCCCTACCTCTTATGTTAGGGAGGGGTTCCAAACAAATGAAACTCAAATTTCTCCATCTTCCAGTTTGCCGCCAAGTATCGATCGCAGAACTTTACGCTCAAAAACTCCGAGCACTCGTCGATCAGCTTCCTTTAGCGTCCATGCTTCATGTCCGTAAAGGGCCACCGGGAGTATCAGCATCCTATACAGCGCTAGTTTTGTGCGAGTTTGCAAACTACGGGACCTTAGCTGGTTACGCAGTCCGTAGAAAGCCCTGTTCGCAGCCGCAACTCGTCGTTTCACTTCACGGCTCATATCGTCGTCACATGTCACAAGCGTACCAAGATAAACGAATTCGTCAACCACTTCAAATCGTTCCCCATCTATCTCCCACGCTCTCTGCCAGCTACCATGTACTTCGTTTTGGCAGAGTTAATGTCAAGTCCCAATCTCGCTGTTTCTCTCTTAAAAGGTACGAAGGCCTCCTCCACGGCCTTACGGTTGATACCGATGATATCGATGTCGTCCGCAAAGCCAAGTAGCATGTGAGATTTCGTGATGATCGTATTGTTTTTTTCGACGTTTGCTCTTCGTACTGCACCCTCAAGAGCGATGTTAAACAGTAGGTTGGAGAGCGCATCCCCCTGCTTCAGTCCATCCAACGTTACGAACGCGGCTGATGTCTCGCCAGCTATCCGCACGCACGATTTTGATCCCTCCAGTGTCATACGGCTCAGCTTTATTAGTTTCGTAGGGAAACCGTGTTCCAGCATGATCTGCCACAGCTCGTTTCTTTTCACTGAATCGTATGCCGCCCTGAAGTCCACAAACAGATGGTGAGTCGGTAAGTTGTACTCCCGGAACTTATCGAGGATCTGTCGCAGGGTGAAGATTTGATCCGTCGTGGAACGCCCTTGTCGAAAACCAGCCTGGTATTCGCCAACAAAGGATTCCGTTAACGGTCTCAATCTGAAGAACAGGATACGGGAGAGCACTTTACATGCGGAGTTGAGCAACGTTATCCCTCGATAGTTGCCACAATCCAATCGATGGCCCTTCTTATAGATAGGGCATATGAGGCCTTCCAACCAGTCGTTCGGCATTTGTTCATCCACCCAGATCCTTAGTATTATCTGGTGGATCGCATAGTACAGCCGCTCGCTTCCCGCTTTTAGAAGTTCGGCCGGGATACCGTCCTTCCCAGCGGCCTTGCCGTTTTTCAGCTCACTAATCGCCATTTTCACCTCCTCCTGTGTTGGTGGCTCCACAGCTTGTTCGTCACTCATAATCGTCATCCTGTTCCTGCTCTGCTCATCCGGCTCCTCACCGTTCAATAGCGCCTGAAAATGCTCCTTCCACCTGGCTGCAACCGTCGGTTTATCAGTAAGCAGGTTGCCGTCCTTGTCTTTACACATGACCGGCACCAGGAAATTCCTGCTTCTGACTCTGTTGACAGTTCTATATAATCTCTGCACGTCGTTTTGAGCTTAGCTGTCCTTTGCGCTGGCGAGCACCTGCTCCTCGTACTCGCGCTTCTTTCGACGGTGGGTTCTATTTTCAGCAGCTCTTGCCACCCTGTACCTCTCTCTGTTCTGACGCGTAACCGCAGTGAGCATGCGGCTCCTGGCACGGTTCTTCTCATATGTCTCTCTCTGGCACTCGGCATCGAACCAGCCGTTAGGCTGTCTTCCACGCGTCGTACCTACCCCGTTTCGATGGCGCCGTGAATACTGCTCCACAGCCCATTTATGTCTTCCACTCCTTCCTTCTGCTGTTCTGCGATCCGTTGATCCAGCTCTCTGGCGTATTCTGCTGCCACGCCATCAGCTTTCAACCGTCGAAAGTTGAAACGCGTCGTCCTCTCTGTGCGAGATTTCAGCACGTTCGACAACCGTGCGCGGATCTTACAAACGACGAGATAATGGTCAGAGTCAATGTTTGGTCCCCGAAAAGACCTAACATCAGTAACATCCGAAAAGTGCCGACCGTCAATCAGTACGTGATCGATCTGGGAGCAGGCTTCTCCATTTGGATGCCTCCAGGTGTGTTTCCGAATATTCAAACGTGGAAAATAGGAGCTACATATGGCCATTCCTCTGGCCGCGGCAAAGTTTAACAGCCTCAGGCAGTTTTCATTGGTTGACGAGTGGAGGCTATGTCTTCCAATGACCGGACGGAAGAATTCCTCCCTCCCAACCTGTGCGTTTGCGTCTCCGATGACGACTTTTACGTCGTGTTTTGGGCACTCGTCATAGATTCGCTCAAGCTTGTCATAGAACTCATCTTTGACTTCATCGGATTTGTCGTTTGTTGGTGCGTAGGTGTTGATTAAACTGTAGTTGAAGAATTTGCCCTTAATCCTCAACACGCATATACGGTCATCTACGGGCCTCCACCGGATGACTCTTGTTTTCTGATTTCCCAGCACTACGAAACCGACGCCCCGTTCCGCTGCTTTGCCGCCACTGTAGTAGATGTGGTACTTGAAAGAAGTGCGTGCAATAGGGTCTACTGCACGGAATTTCCTTTCTCCGGAATTTGGCCACCGAACCTCCTGAATCGCTGCGATTTCGACTCCCTGCCGCTGTAGTTCTCGAGCAAGCAAGCCAGTCCGCGCCGGTTCATTGAGAGATCGGACGTTCCAAGTACCCAATTTCCAATCGTTTACCTTATTCTTTTTCCGTGTTTGTAGCCTAGGTCTTTGCCGATTGATCCGTTCCGTATTTTTGAATTCGTTGTTCGTGGTTGAAGAAAGGTTTCAGTTTGCTACCTTACCAGGGTCGCGATACCTACATCCTGCTGATGGGGCTGCCATCTTAGGTGTAGCTGGTGGGATACAGCATTCCATAATTCAGCCGCCCGCTCCGGGTCAGACGCTGTTGTACGCCGCCCCTATGGGGATACAGCCGCGTACGACCCCCTTCTCAGTCAGCATACGACCATAGTTTCCACCGGGGTTGGTTACCCGATCTCCGCTAAGGTTACTCGTATTCCGGTCGGCACCACGTTGAGGTTGGGATAGGAGTTGCTGGACAGTTACACGTGTCCAGCCATTTGCCAACCACTGACCACTTTCAATTTCTGGAAAACAACGAAAATAACTGAATACCACCCAATATGAGTATTTCCGGAATAGAGGTGATGTTCTAAAGGCAAAAGTCGAGGATGTTGTCATTCCGATAAAACCAATAATTTCAAACGATTTAAACGAATCGCAAGAAATCAATGAATTTGGAATGTTGAAAGATTAAACACAAAAATAGGCGGGACGAAGTTTGCCAGGTCAGCTAGTCACATATAAAAATGCTAATATCTCAGCCCCCCGATAAGATATCGAGGATCTTTTCTCATGTTAATTCTCGTCATAAGTCCCACTTTGCAGTAAAAATTTCAGTTTTTGATAAAAAATTTTATTTGTTTTTTTAAGGGTTTCATCTAAGAATTATGGGCAAAATTAGGTTTTCTATAATGTTTAATGGGATCAAATAACGGAATGTGATGCTGAACTAAACCATGCAAAATATTCAAAAACAACCTCACAGAAATATAAAAAAATATATGGTAAAATACGGGAATCGAGGAGAATTGAAAAAAATGCTTGAAAAAGTCATTTTTTCATAAAAGTCATTTTTTCTTAAATCACGTCTGGGCAACCCGGAAACAATTTTTTGGAAAGTCTCAATGTACTACAAAAATGCTATGAATAACATTATCTTTCAATTTAGGGTCGAGCACCTTGACGTTTTTAACATCGATTTTTTGGCACACCCTAATAACGATGTTTTTTTTTTTTTCTTCACATAACATTTATTTGACACGGCACAAATACAATTTAATGTTTAACGGCGCCAATTATATCTGATGACTTAAAAACTAAAGCAAATTTTTTATCCTCGCTGCCGACTACGAGCTGAAATTAAGTCTAACTTAAAACTAGCATGGGATTTCCAATCAGTGTTTTGTTGTTCAATGGTCGTCTGATAATCGTCGAATGGCATGTATGGATTCGTTCTGCTGAGCCACGATGTCGTGAGTTGGGACAGAGGCTCGTAGTCCTTGGGTCCTGGTTCTATTGTGCGGGGTCTGGTTGCTGGTTTTGTGCTTAAGGTTCAAACGTGTTCTTGTCGTTTTGTTGGGTGTAGACGGAGGGGAACGGGACTAGACTGGGGCGTGGATGGATTTCAGGAAAACGTATATAAGGGACATGTAGGATAGGTCACGGCTCGCCAAGACATCACGAACAGGAACAGCCGGCTGTCTACCCTCGGCCTGCAGGGAAGCTATTAATTTAGACCTGGCGTCACGGTGTACAGGGCATGACCAAACCACATGCTCTATGTCGTGATAACCTTCACCACAGGCACAGATACCACTTTCCCCGAGCCCAACACGACGGAGGAGCGCGTCAAATCTATAGTGATTGGACATAAGCCGGGACATCACGCAAATGAAATCCCGACCTACATCCAACCCCTTGAACCACGGGTTCGTCGATACTTTGGGGATTATGGAATGTAACCACCTTCCCAATTCCCCTCTGGTCCAAGCATTTTGCCAACTGATGATCGTATTCTGACGTACAAGTGCGAAAAATTCATTAAAGGCAATTGGTCTTTCATAAATATCACCGTTTGTTGCGCCCACCTTAGCCAAAGAGTCCGCTTTCTCATTACCCGGTATCGAGCAGTGAGAAGGGACCCACGCTAAGGTAATCTGAGTAGATTTTTCGGATAAAGCACTCAGATGTTCCCGTATTTTCCCCAGGAAATACGGAGAGTGCTTAACATCTTTCATCGATCGGAGAGCCTCAATGGAACTGAGACTGTCCGTAAAGATGAAATAATGGTCCGTGGGCATTTTTTCGATAATCCCTAGGGTGTACTGAATTGCAGCTAATTCTGCGACGTAAACAGAAGCAGGATTGTCGAGCTTATGGGAGACGGTTAAAATAACGATGTTCAAGCACAGTATTTTCGAGTTGGGGTGAATATTAAAGTACTGCGTATCTACAGTGGATTTTGATCATCGAAATCTGCGTTTCTTCAAGGTTTGACAATTTTCAATAGTTGAATAGTTCGCATGATCAAATAATAATCTTTTGGATTTGGACGGATGCGTAGCTATTTTCAAATCGATTGCTGCAAGAACGACAGAAATCCGTTTAAAACTAACCGAGTGATAAGCATTTGGATATTTTTTTTTTTAGATTTTCCGAAGGGTAAATTTAAGTTTTCCGAATTTCCCTGAGAAAACCTGAAAAATCAATAGCAAATCTGAATAACTCTCGTGTCTCTGAATATCCATCCTTAAACTTTTCTTTCTCCGCAAATACACACATGAATGTTGCTCGGTCCCTCCGTTCATATATATTTCTTGCTCTCAAGGTAATCAAAGATGTGAATTATCTGAATAATTCGGAGTAATATTGAGTAAATTAGAGTTACTCCCAAGGATAAGAGTTGCTCATATAAAAGCTGTCTTGCCTCTCGAGATTTGACGTTCTTTAAAGACGTAGTTCTACGTTGAAAATGTGCAAAGGTTTCTTATAAACGGTCAATGGGTCATTGGGCGTATTTTTTGTTGCGTGTATTTATTTTCCATCAAACAAAAGCTTAGCTCTTATGACTAGCATCATTTTAAGTACCGTATGTGAAATGTTTTACCTGTTTGAAATGTTTCATAGTGAAGTTAGGTGTCAGTAGCAAAACAGGTTAAGTTTATTTTTTGACAACTGTCGGGGATAACACAGAGATGATGGGATTAGCATCATATCCGATACTACTCTTCTCACAAAAAGGACACATGTCCTGTGAAAGAGAGTAAAAATTTTCGCTGTGCGAATTGTAACGGCAACCATATGTCGAATTTTTATCCAGTCCGTTTAGCAATTGTTAAGGCAAGGCAAGGTAAACAAAATTCAATTTCCCAATTAAAACAAGCTTCAAAACAAAATTTTTCAAGCGTACCAGTGACGCATAGTTTATCTACTCCTTTGCATACCCGTTTAACATATGCACAGGTTACAGGTAGTTCGATCATTCTACCGCCTAATGTTGGTAGTTCGAAAATGACCGTTAATATTGGTAAGCAAAACACGCTAGAAAATAATTGTACACCTATTACCCCAGCTAATATTGCTACCGAAAATATTTTTTCTAATGTCAATTGCCTGGGGCCCATTACGGCAGGTAAACTTTCTTTTCTGCAACAGGCAATGTTCGATCTCATGAACACCATGTTGCAGGCAAAATCAATGTTTGAAGCCATTCAAATAGGCACAAATTTTACAATTAAAATTGTTTCTAATTTAAAATTTAGCAATGATTTTAAATAAACCGATCAAAATTTTAAATTGGAATGCTGGCTCATTGAAGGCCAATGAGGATGAGCTTTTTAATTTTTTAACAGTAAATAATGTGCATATTGCAATCATTACTGAAACATTTTTGAAACCAAACATGAAATTAAAATATGATCCCAATTACGTGGTTCATAGATATGATAGGATTCAGGGTTCCTGCGGTGGAGTTGCAATTGTTATTCATCCCCGAATCAAACATCGTGCTCTTCCCCATCTTGAGACGAAAGTTATTGAAACTTTGGGAATTGAAGTTCAAACTGAACTTGGGATTTCATTTATTGCCGCAGCATATTTACCATTTCAGTGCACACGCGAGCACAAAAATTGTTTTAAAGGTGATTTACAAAAACTCACCAGAAATCGTTCGAATTTTTTTATAATCGGCGATTTTAACGCTAAACATCGATCATGGAATAATTCTCAAAGTAATTCCAATGGCAAAATTTTATTCAATGATTGTTCTTCAGGATACTATTCTATTTTGTCTCCGAATAGTCCTACATGCTTTTTTTCTGTAAGAAACCCTTCAACAATTTATTTGGTGCTAACAGATCAAAGTCACGTATGTAGTGATTTGATCACACATGCTGACTTTGATTCTGACCATCTTCCAATAACTTTTTCTTTATCACATGAATCAGTTTAAACCCTATGAGCTCTGTTCTGCCTATAATCGCATACCAGTCCCATATGGATTTTCATCGTTTTTGAGTTAAATATCGGATTCTATCTATTTCTTGCTCTACTATCGATCAAGGAAACAAAAAAGTATGTTTTATTTGAAAAAGTCAGAAAAAATGTGAGGTCAAATTGTCCCATCTTGAAAATAATCGCATATCAGTCCCACCAATTGTTTTTCCTGAGTATGGCCATATTTTTTTTTCAACCCATATAATACATACTTGGTGGTGTTTTTCAAGCTTTTCACTGTTAAAAAATCATCAGATAATTAATAAATGCAAGGTCATTTTAAATAAATTCCACACAAAAGTTAATTTTAAGTAGACACTGAAACTGCAACTTTTTCTGAAAGTTCGTTCCCGAAAGGATACTGGTTTCGTCAATCAGAGGAATAATAGCCTTGAGCAAAGCTGCTTTCTGTAAGGGTAATTTCCTGTGGATTGTTAGAACTCAAAAGAAATCGTTTTTAGTTGCTCAGCTAATGACAGTTTGTACCCTTTTTTCATCGCCATCGTCTCCCGTCAAGTCACTGTTGAGATGAAATTGGAAACTTCCCTTTATCAATACCACTTTTCCAATATGCTAAGGGCACGGGCTAATGCGGAATAATTTTATTAGCACGTATTGCGAAACACTGAAGATGTAAGAAAGATAACTATTCAGTAGCATATCCAAGACTTCAACCTTATTTTTTGATTTTTAAACGACGACCATAAGGTCGGGGTAAGTGATAGGTGGACGTCTCCGACATTCTCCATGCAGCATATTTAGAAGCTGTCTGCGGCCATAAACATCTGCCTATATTTAAAATACTTGAAAAAAATATGACTACTCCTACACCGAGCGGTTGAAAGTGAGACTGGTATGCGATTATTTTGCTACTCCATGGCCTAAATAGTCGCATATCAGTCTCTTCCTTATTTTTCATTGTAATTTTCATGAAAAAGGCAATTCTTTAATGTAGAAGTTATGATTGAGGTCTGTTTCATTACATTATGACAAAAAAAATTGGAATAACCCACCCCAAACAGGTGAAATACACAAAACTAGAAAAATATCTTCAAGCGCTGTTTTCTCAACTCAATGATTTTCCAGATGGGACTGATATGCGATTATAGGCAGTGTTTTTAATTATAACAAGGCTAATTGGGAAAGATACAAAACTCATATTGAGAGAAATTTCAATAATGAGCTTGATTTGCCAAACGAAGTGGATATTGATTTCGCTTTGGAAGCATTAAAATGTACAATTGTTGATGCCAGGAATTATTCTGTTCCAAAGGCTCAAGTGAAATTTGATTCACCAATAATTGACGAAAATCTTAAACTTATAATTCGTTTGAAAAATGGCCGCAGACGTCAATATCAACGTTCTCGTGACCCTGTTTTTAAAACTATTTATGAAGATTTACAGAAAGAGATTAAACATAGATTTACTCTTCTGAGAAATCAAAATTTTGAGACTAAAGTTGAAAAATTGAAACCATATTCAAAACCCTTTTGGAAGCTGTCGAAGATTCTTAAGAAACCTTCAAAGCCTATTCCAGTTTTAAAAGATGGTGAACGTTTTCTTGTATCCAATGAACAAAAGGCTCAAAGACTTGCTCAGCAGTTTGAGAGTGTTCATAACTCACACACGTCACACGTCAATTTGATTTTATTTCTTCCCAGAATTTTTTTACCTGCAGAAATAATTGAAACTAACTTGAATGAGATTAAATCAATTATTGAAAATTTCAAAAATATGAAAGCACCTGGTGACGATGGAATCTTTAAAATACTAATCAAACACCTCCCTGAGAGCACAAAGGAATTTTTAGTGAAAATTTTCAATTGCTGCTTCAAAATTGCATATTTTCCCAAATTATGGAAAAATGCAAAAATTACTCCAATTTTAAAGCCGGATAAGAATCCAGCTGAAGTTTCAAGTTAGCGACCAATCAGTTTGCTTTCTTCAATAAGTAAACTGTTTGAGAGAATTATTCTCAACAGAATGATGTCACACAGCAACGAAAATTCAATTTTTGCAGATGAACAGTTTGGATTTCGCCATGGGCATTCCACTACTCATCAATTGCTCAGAGTTACTAATATGATACGAGCTAACAAATCTGAAGGTTATTCCACTGGTGCTGCTCTTTTAGATATAGTAAAAGCATTCGACAGTGTTTGGCATAAAGGCCTGATTGCGAAATTGCAAACTTTTAATTTTCCAAATTTCCTAATCAAAATTTTAAAAAAATATCTTACTGATCGAACTCTGCAGGTTGTCTATCAGTATTCAAAATCTGATAGATTTCCTGTCAGAGCAGGTGTGCCTCAAGGTTCTGTCTTGGGCCCAGTCCTGTATTATATATTCACTCCAGATCTTCCTGATTTGCCTCCAGGATGCACAAAGTCATTGTTCTGCGATGACACAAGCATTTCCGTAAAAGGAAAAAGCCTTCGTGTCATATGAAGTCGATTGCAGAAAAGCTTAGATATTTTTTCTTCCTACTTGCAAAAGTGGAAAATCGCTCCCAATACTTCTAAAACTCAAATAATAATTTTTCCTCCTAAGCCTAGAGCTTCTTTCCTCAAGCCAAACAATAAGCACGTTGTCAAGATGAATGGGGTTATTTTAAGTTGGTCTGTCAAGGTTAAGTACTTGGGACTAATTTACGATAAAAAACTTGTTTTCAAAGAGCACATTGAGAGTATACAAGCCAAGTGCATCAAATATACGAGATGTTTATATCCTCTCATTAACAGGAATTCTAAACTTTGTTTAAAGCACAAACTTTTGATTTACAAACAAATTTTTAGACCGGCAATGCTTTATGCTGTACCGATCTGGTCAAGTTGCTGTTCAACGCTCCAAAGGATTCAGAATAAAATTTTGAAAATGATTTTGAAGCGTCCTCCTTGGTTTGGTACACTCGAATTACATAGACTTACTGGTGTTGAACCATTAGAAGCTATGTCAAATAAAATTATTAACAATTTTCGACAAAAATCGTTGCAATCCTCAATTGCTACGATAAGCTCTCTTTATAGCCAATAAGTTAGCATTTTAGTTAGTTGTAAGTTTACTTTCCTTTCTTGACAAGTAGGTTTTAATCCCTAAGAATGATAAGTCCTAGTTGCGAAAGCAAACAAATCCTAACAATTAAAATTACAAATTATTAACAGTGTTGAGAAGTCACCATTTGTGATTGGACACACATACTCATTATTTACTAATATTTATCATAAATACTTGAGCTACTAACAAATTCCCTATATATATAAAAAAAAACATATCCGATACTAAATCAAACAACAAATTGTTCTTTCAAGGACACCTTAAATGTTTAATTATTGATTCAATATTTTAATGGAAGTGAAGTAAACTGCCGCTCCAAGCATAACTGTCCCATATTCTGTGCAAACCTTATGGACGCTGGGACAGTTATGCTTGGAGCGGCAGTAAAGTTACAGTAGAATAAGCTCAACTCAAATCTTTCGCCTCGGCATTTGCTTACAGCTCGCAAATACTTCTCGAAATTATCACAAGCCGCACGCACGACTTCGATCGGAATTCCATCCCAGATTTTCACCAAACGGTTCTTGGAAGTGCATAATGTCATGTATACTTCACCCAGCTTTTCTTGCATGTAGAGGCAGCAAATGGTCTTTGAGGACGTGTTGTAGATGGTATACGTGATTTTCACACCCCAGTCGATGTATAGCAGTAGCAACCCTTCTCTTTTGGGTATTGCTCCCCAAACCGTCACAGCTGAAGCGTTCTACTCCTCTTTTTAATCCACGATTATTCTGCTTGTTCAAAACAGCCTTTAACGTAAACAATTTTTCATCTGAAAAAATATGAGAAGCGTGCGTCTTCAGTAGCAACCGATCTGGCAATATTTCTACGAGATAATCCGTGAATCCTTTGTTTATTGAAGTCTCCGTATCCAAGTTTGTTACTATTAATTTCTGCATCGTGTTACGGTTCATATTGATTTCACGAGCCATTTATTTCTCCGACCGAGATTGATTTTGCCGGATACGTTCTTTAACCGCTTTGATCAGCGCTGCAGTTCGCACACTCCGTTTTTACACGGTTTCTGCTTGTGGACAACCGTGCCAGCTTCCTTGAAACGATTGATGGCCCCGTAACCGAATAATCTGCTCAAATTCAGATGTGACAAGTTTTAACTATGCAAATAACTGTACTTTTGAAAACGTTTTTGTTTAGACGCAGATTTCAATTGATTTAATTGATCGCCTAATAATTGTTTGTTCTATTTGGGCTATGTAATAACCTGTTTCGGCTAAAACCAATGATTTTACCAGTGGATGGCCACTAGGACAATCCTAACTAAGCAGCAGCGAGTAACCAGAAACAGTAGCGGTAATGGTAGCAGCGTAAGTGGTAGGTACAACGGCACTACTCCTCTAGTAGAAAGTTGCCTTTTTGCAGTGGTGGCAGCATCCGCGGTAGGTGGATTGGCCATCACTTCCTCCAGTGAAAAGCTCTGCCGTATTTTGGCAACACACAAACGCCTTCGGGATGCTGACAATCAAAGCCAAATCCCCCCTTAAATTTTCAGCGTGAAAACAGTTTTCACAGTGTCATCAAAAGAATACCTCATTACCACTATCGGGGATAGCACAGATATGCGATCAGCATCATATCCGATATTGAAATTAATAACGAATTGTCCTTTTGAGGACAAATAGAATAATTAATAATAATGATAACTTCATCCTGCACTAATAAAATAACCCTAGGAAATAACGTGCCTCTAAAAAGATTCAAAATGGCAGCTGGAGTCGATTTATGGCCTTGGATGATCCGGCAATTTTTTTATACGGTGGTATTTGGTCATTTTCCAGAAATCGGAAGCCAACATTGAATTCAAAAATGACCGTAAATCGACCCCAAATACCGTTTTGATTTTTTTAGTGCTATCACATTATTTTCAGAGAATTGTTTTATCAGTGTTGGTTGAAGGTTATTGTTATTGATGCAATGCAAGTAAAACAACCTTATGTTATTCTATGTTATTTTCAAGAGAACGATTGAAATGATATTACGGTAATTTTGAATTAAAATATGTGAGTAAAAACAGAGGAATATTTATTTGCATCCTATGAATGTTGTGTGTAATCAGCTCTAAATTTATCAGTTTGAGCTCTGTTTGTAAATTGTTACCGGCACCGAAACCTAATCGAATGGATCCTCCCCGTGCTACCACGAAAGCTCAAGAAAGTAGGAATCTCTGGCAATCATCGCAGGCAAAATCCTGTTCAGATACCTCCGTTCTTCCACACCCATACCCACAACTGATAAATGGGACGGCAGAAACATGGTTGCCTCGTTGACTACCTGCACGCACTCTGTAATTTGGGGTGCTTAAACGGTCGAACTACGCGCGCAGGACTCCGACGTCCGTCACAATAATAAGCTAAGTAAGTAGTTCCAACCAGTCCTTGCTGGGCTGCGGAAAGCGTACAATCAAGAACCAGCTGCCACGTATGAATCTGAGAAATACCCGGCAGCCGGGAAAAGAAAAACAACAACAACCTTTCTTTTCGTGATGTCCTCATTCTCACGGGTTCTTCTTGCTGCGATCCCGCGGCTAACGAAAGGTGAAATTTTAAAGGTTTTACTTTCCTTTTTTCTCTCTCTCTTCTATTTTCCCGTCGTCCAAGCTGCGCGAAAGGTGCCGCCTGCATAGCTTTACGCTTCAAGGATTCACCCGTAAGGATTGCATCGGGTCTTCGAGGATCGCGCGTCGGCAGGAAGTAAGCGGATAATTTATACGAGAAGGATGTTACAGATCAACGTCTGCTGTTACTGCTGCTGTGGTCACTGTGAATGCAGCGAGCTGCAAGAAAGATGTTCCGAGGCTCTCGTACAAAAACAATTAGGGCGATTCGTGGGAACACCTGAATTAGGTCACGATTTTAACCAAAGCGAACGGCAGGTTGTCTGTTTTCGAAAAACAAGTTCACTTTTCTTTGTTTTCGAACCACGGATGGTACCGTAGTGCAGCTTGAAGAATGTTTGATTGAGGGTTTTAATAATAATCAGTGTCATCTTTGTGTTTACTGAAGATAATAAACGAATGTAACTTTGTAACAAAGATTGGATGAATGCTTAATCCATGTATAGGGCAGTTATTATGCAAGCTGTCACCCGATAGCGTGGTCCATCTGAGATAGGTTTTATCCTTATCAAGCATCGCCAATAACGTCGATTGTCCATCACACAGTTTACGCTAGCTAGCTAACCCTTGCTTTAAGTTTCACTACATCGTAAACAGCTGACCATTATCTAAAGTTTCGATAAGCAGGCAGCTGCTGGCACGACTTTGAAGCAGAAGCAGTAGCAGCAGCCTCAAACCGAAGGGGGTAAAGCAGCGCGAGCTTGACTCTAAATAGACAAAATCTATTACGCTTTCGATGGTTTCACTCACTCTTCGCCTTGTTTGTAAGATGGCAATACTCGCCAACTGCTGTGGAATTTAAAGCCAAACAAAGCTGCCCCTCCCCAGCCTCCAACTGATACCCCGCCGGAGGACTTGCTGAATCGCACTGATCGCATGATTGATAAACCAGAAGCAAACAGAAAATATGGCGACCCGCTGGACTGGCGGTGGCGGCGGCTTGACGAGATGGGATGTAAAGTGATAGCTATTAAACATGGTCATCGCGTATAGATTCCGATAGAGACTGATAGATGAAGATAGAGATAGAGAGAGACTATGTGTCCGACTATAGACATTGGACATTCTTCGGTCGTTACTTGAATAAATCAATCAAATGACGTTTAAGCTGTCCTCGGGGGTTGCATTCATCAGTCATCGATGGATGAGGATCGAATCGCATCCCCCTTCTACTGCACTGAATGTCCACTATCTGGGCCCGCAACACCGCAACTGAATGTACAATCGACGTGCAGCTCAACCGTGCACTCCAAATTGTGACATCCAGTTGTTCATGCCATGTCAAGATAGCCGAGTGATTGCCTAATCGATCGATCGGCCCCGGCTGGACTGGACTGGACCTGTTACCAAACTCGTACTTCCCCGTTGTTGAATAATGTATTGGATGGTATGCAGGTTCGGTTGGTAACTGGTGCGACTGGAGCTTAGGCAGCCCGATAAATAATCTTTAGTCGAGCAAAATGATGGAATATCACACTCTGCAAATGGCCAATCAGTAACTCTTTTTATCACTTAATCATTTCATTATTGGTATAATTACTTGCTCATTCGCGGCCGAAATGTAATGTCTAAGGAAAAACAAATACATTCCTCATGAGTGATTTACTGAGGATATGCAGAATAAACATTATATATAAAGTTAACTCTTAACTTTACTTCAGGCGTTCCCCGTGGTTCTGGGGTTAGCGGAGTCGGTCGACTAGCTCTCCCACAAACGGTTGTGATGTCGGGTTTGATTTCCGATCAGGTCGAGGATCTTTTCGAGCTGGAAATTTCCTTGACTAAGCACTGGGGCATGGTTTATCAATGTACCTATCCTACAACATGTAAAATGTGCCGAAAACAATATCGATAACGAATTCTCTCAACTAATCTAGTTGATCGAGACCGCTATTAGGCTAGCGTGCGATTTTGTTTTGTTTCCTTTTTCCTTTTTGTCACCTTGACCCCTCGATCAGAAAGAAAAAACAAAAATGTAACATAAGCTGTTAGTTTGTTACGGGAAAAACCTTACAGGCTGTGTTTTCAATTTGATCCCGTTAGGTGTTAAAATAACAGAAATTATAACAGAAATGATTCTACTAGTATCAAACACATATCAAAATTTGTTACTAATGTATCAGCTTTCTAACAAAATAAGATAGTATATAGAACAATATAATATCAAACATACTACAAACATACTTACATACTTCATTTCAGGTTTTGTTATTATAACTCATTCAGATTCAATTTTGTTATCAAAACTATATGGAAAAAAACAAAATTGTATCAAAATATTTTATTTGTATCTCGCGTTGATAGAATTTTGTAATTTTTTAGTTATGCTCTTCTGATCGGGCCACTACTTCATTTTATACGTCTTGCCTTTTTATAATAGTGATTTACATTTTCTAATTTTCGTTTGCCAATTTCACATTCCTATTTTTCTTAATTTACTGTTTCCTTCCAAATTTTTCTTGAAAATTTAAGTTATCGTTAAACTTCTGCTATTTGGTTCAGATTTTTTGAATATTTTTAAAATTGAATTTCCAATATTATTTTCGCCTTTTTCATTTTCACCATTTTTCCACAGTTGGGCTTACTACCCTGTTTTTTTAGATTTTTGTGTTTTCATTTTGCCTACACGCAAAAGTACAAGCTTTAATCATCCAATGTGTCCTTTCAATTCGCACAGAATTTGCTCTGACTTCGCACAACCAATACGTGATACGCATAACGCAAAAGTTCTACAAGGAATACATTGACAGAGATCAAAGTCTGAATATGTATCATATACACAAAAATCGTAATGTCTCGGTAAACTTCGGCTTCGGGCGAACGATCAGTTTCGAGGCGCTCAAAAAACCGTACTTTACTTTCGCGAGCCGGTGCGTATCAACGGCTCGTGCATCCCTAAAAATCGTCAGCAACCGAAACAGCCAATGGCGAGCCTTTTTGCCGCGGAAGTTATTGACGCTGGTGCCAGTAACGCAGACCCGAATACATGTGAATGAAACCAGAGTCATAATTAAATACAAAATGTTTTGGACTAATCTCATGTTTTTGTTTATTGTTAATGATTGAATGATGTTTTCAAATGACCTGATTCATGAAAGTGAATCGATTAGACAATAATTTCTTCAATTTAGTCAGTGCCCAACTAATCAGTGCTGGTTGCACTGTTTTAACGATGCCAACCTTCTGAACATCGGTTGATGCTTTATAAGTGTAGTGGTTTGGAGCTGCGCAATACATTCAAAGTACGTTAGAGCATCAAATGCGTTATGTCCAACGCACATGCGTTGTACTGGTTCCAATTTTAATCAGTAAATGCGCTAATATCGCTCATAAATGATCTGGTTACGCACACTCCAATTTTAGCGTGTACCTTTCTACTTCAAATGTACTTTTCATGCTCATTACAATCCCTTTCCTTTGATTCGATGGATTTCTTACCACTTACTAGTTTTTGTAATTTTTATCCATACATTTTAGTTTTACATTTTGTTAATTATTTCATTCTATTTTTTTTCAAATTACTTTTGATTTTTCTTCGCGAATGGATCCTCTGCGTATCTTTTTTCTTCTTGATTTGTTTTTGCTTCTTTTTAAGGCACTAATTTTTTTTTTTTGAAATTTGTTCTCATTCATGTACCAATTTTTTTTCTAATTTTCTTTACCTTACACATCTTATTTTGTTAAATTTTACTTATTCGTCAATTTCATGGTTAGTAGGACAGATAGGATAGAAGTGTAGATACGAAGTACTACACAAAAATTGTTAAGTTTAGAATTCGTAAGTGAAAGCAAATTGTATAATCCTCACGAGCAATTTACGTGAATGAAGAATCAAGTTATGCAATACAAAGCATTTATCTACTCCATTCCTACATTTCAGTTTTGGTTTTCGATAGACAGTTATGGTTCACATCGTTTGATTCTCATTTCATTTTTTCACTTTTATTTTTTTCTCATTTCTTTTTTCTTCCCATTTGTCCGACCTCCTGTTATGATTTCTTTACCATCCGTTTTTTCTCTTATTGCTTATTCTATTCTAATGTCTAATTCCCCAATCAATATTTTTCCATTTATCATTCATCTTTCTTTTTTATACACATTACTCTCTTCACTGTCCTTTTTTTTCTGCCTCTTTAGTTCTTTTCTTCTGTGTTTGGTTTTTATTCAAAATTCAAAACATTTTATTTTTGGTTTGGGTTTGGTTTTGGTTTTTCTATTATTTATTTTATTATTTTTTCACTCGAATTTCTTTTTTTCATTTATTTCAACACTTTTTCATTTCATTATTCGTTTTCATTATTAGTTACGGGTCATATTTTGTGATTCTCTATTTGTTGCAAGCTTTTTTTTTGTTATTAACGTTTCTTTCTATATCTTTTTTTCATTTTTTCGATTATCTATTTTAACCTGTTTCACTCATTCCTGTTTTGTATCCCTTTTCCTTTCTCAGTCTTTTTTTATTTATTTCTTATTTCTTATCAAAAATGAAAAGTTTCCATTCCATCTCGTTTTATTGCACAATAATCACATCATTTCTACTCATTAGTGCTTTCTTTTTCCTCTTTTCTTTGTTCTTTGATTCTATTTACGTTTTGTTTATTGAAATTTAACTCTTTCGTTTCCTTCATTCATATTTTTTGCCTTTTCATATATCCTTTTCCTGTGTCTGTTTCTTAATTTTTATGGTTTTACGATTTTTTTTTCTGTTCACTTTTCGTTTTTGTATGTCGTTCAGTTTCGTTATCTCAAATATCAATTTAGCTCCTCAAGTTTTTTCCTCTTTATTTTTAAACCAATGTCGTTAACCTGTCGCTTTTTGGCTTCCTTTTAATATATATTTTTCCTTTATATGTTTTCCATGTTAATTATTTTTAAATTTTACTTCTGTTGTATTTTTCCTCTCACCATACTCTGTTTTTCTTGACTTCATTTCTTTCTCTTATTTAATTTTTTTTAAATAAATATGATGCTTATCGAAGATTATCCCTTAACAAAGTTTTTGTTCACATGTAAATATTCTTTACAGTAGCATTTTCAATTACTTTTCCAAATTTTCCTATTTAGTATTCTCTCTTTTTTTAAATTTTCATTTTAATTTTTCCTTACATGTAACTAATTTTTTATTTTGGTTTTTCTCTGTTGTTTTTTTTGTTACTCTTTTTTCAAGCCACTTTCTGCATGCGTTTTGTTTGTTTTCCTTTCTCATATCTTTGTTTTTCTCGAGTGCTTTCTGATCATTTTCTTCAACAAGCCCTTCATTTCGATTAATCTTTTTACGTTTCTTATTTACCTTTCGCTATTCACGCAGCAGTTACTTCGCTGTTTTTCGTTTTCTTTCTATTTTCACACACAGTTTTTCTCTCTTGTATCCTGATCATTCATTTCCGCTCTTCATATTTCTCTTTTGTTTACTTCTCGCAAATATTTTTTTTCAATATTATTATTTTTCCTTTTGCCGTTTTAAATTATGTTTCGATTGGATTTGGTTTTTGTTTAGTTTAGTTTCGTTTTTCAATACATTATTATTACAACTTGATTTTTTTTTCTCCTATTTACATAAAAAAATGACGATTTGATCCTACTTTGAGTACTATTGTCACATTGTTTCGATCAATTTTTCAAATAGTATTTTTGTCATTTTTCATATTTTGTAGCTAAAAATATGTGAAAGTAAGAAAAATTTCGAATATTTGTCCATTTTTTGCATTGTTAGTTTACATACATGATTTTTTCCTCCCCAATTTGTATCGTTTTTTTTTATTTTCAATGTTTATTATTTACTGTACAATATCAGTTTATTTTCAATGTTTATTATTTATTGTTCAATATATTTGTCTGTCTTGTATTATTTATGTTCGTTTTTTCGTTTCTCTTTTATTTTCGTTTTTTTCGCTTCTTGATTATTCTTATTCTCTATCCCTTTCACAATCATTTTTTATGCTTTTCTTTACATACATAGAGTCTCTTTCTCAAATTCCATGGCTTTCTTCTTAAAGTTTTTTTTTTCAATATATATATATATATATATGTATTTAAATGTTACTTTTGTATAATTTTTTATTGTTTTATTTTTCCTCCGTTTATCATTCCTTTGTTTCTTTCTGCTCTTTAATTTTATTTTCAAACATACTTTTGTTGCATAAATGTTCCTCCCTTTTCTTTCACACATGTTGCTATTTTTTTCATTGACTTTTTTAATGATTTTTTAAAATTTTTTTTTGTCACTTCCCACTTTTTTCAGTGAAATGTTTTTCTTTTCCATGTTTTATTACTATTTTTTAAGACCAGTACTCATTCGAATTGTTCATTCACACCCTTCTTTTGATTTTCACTTCCATTTAACTGCTTTCTTTTATTGTTTTCCTCTGTTTCTTTTGATTACTGTTAACATAATTAAACTTCTCAATACTTTTTATTTGTTTTTTCGCATGTTTAATTTTTTATTTTACTCGATTTTTTCGGATTCGCTCCAACAAGTTTTATGTCAAAATCCACCTTTTTCCGTTTCTTATTTACTCTCTTTCTTTTAACATATATATTTTTTCAAAGCTCATAATTTTCCTTCCATTTTCGCTTAGAGTTTTTCCTTTGTATCATGATGCTTTTTATAACTTTTTTTCTTTTATTTTCTCTCCCAAACTTGTCTTCTATTTCCATCTCGCAATTCTTCATATTTTTATTTTTTTTTTTTGCCTTTTTTCGTCCATTTATATATATTGATTTTTGCTTTTCTCATTCAGACTCTCTGTGCTCAATAGTCTTGCTTACTTCTTCATTTCTTAATTGCGTTTTCCAATAAATTTGTGCTGCTCAAATTTTTCTTCTCATTTTCTTCAGCATACTTCGTATTATATATTATATATATTCGTATTATACATTGAGTTTTTAGGACTTATTTCTATATTGTCTAATTTCGTTTTTTGATATGTTGTTTTACCAACTTAAGTGTGTTCTCTTACTTTCTTTCACAAATGGCACTAGAACTTTGAGTCTAATTCTATAAAGTCTTTGAGTATATTTTTTCACATTGCTTTCTTTCCTAATGACTAATTTTTAAGGTTTAATTTTTGACCTTTTTCACTTTTGATAGCTATGAATAATTTTCAAATATTCACCAATTTTTTATTATTACTCTATATACATACATTTTTTTCTTAAATTTTCCATCGTTTTCTTTTGTTAATAATCATTTTAAATGTTCATGCACATCCCTCATTTTAGTTTTCAATTTTTTTTTTTTATATAATTTATTTTCGTTTTTCCTTCTTCATTGTTTATTTTTTATTCTTCTTCTTTGTCTCTCTTGCGATTTTTTTCCTATAGCATTTCACAACTTGTTTTTTTCGTTTTAAAATTGTGTTTATAACTTTTTGTTCTCATTTTATGTTGTGGAGTTCACATTCTCAGTTTTCTTTCGATTTTTTGAATAATATAAGTATGGGTCATTTTATGTGACCACGAAAAAGCACAAACTTGGACACGACCATCACAGATTTTGCTCAAAGTTGGGAGAATTATTCATCTACTGTCTCTTTGGAGAAATCCCAAATTTGGTGTCGATTGGAATACCCCCCGCTCTGTGGAACTCTCCGTTTATTGCAAAGTCACGCATTTTTTGTTCAAAATCTCTTTTTTCTTTTTCTTACAATTCATAGACGCAAGATGTCCGAAAAATACTGATAGATGATTTTTGAAGAAAATAAACCAAGGAATCCAGAAAAAATATAAGTTTTGACCGGAAGTGTTGCTAGATAAATTATTTTTGTATTTGAAAACTAAATTTACTCTTTTCGGCAAATGCAGCCATTTTTATTTTAAATTTGATAATTTCATCGTGTTCCTTGGAAAATTTCACATTAAAAACAACTATAATCTCGAGGTAATATGAGCCAATCTCGAGATATAACATTTTTACGAAAAAAGTTATAAACTTCGTAAATATTTTTTTTTACAATTGATAGACCTAAAACACCCGAAAAATAGTGATACGTGAATTTTAAAGAAAATGAACCAAGGAATCCAGAAAAAATATTATTTTTGACCGGAAGTGTTGCCAGATAGATTATTTTTGTATTTTAAAACTAAATTTGCATATTTCGGCAAATGCAGCTAATTTTATTTTAAAATTGATGGTTTGATCGTATTTCTTGGAAAATTTTACGAAAGAAACACTTATCACCCCGTGGTAATATGAGCAAATTTCAAGATATAGCATTTATACGAAAATAGTTCTGAATTTCGTAATTAATTTTTCGTAAAAATGTTATATCTCAAGATTGGCTTACATTACTATGGGGTGATAAGTGTTCCTTACGTAAAATTTTCCGAGAAACTCGATGAAACCATCAAATTTAAAATAAAGTTAGCTGCATTGGCCGAAAAATGCAAATTTAATTTTAAAATACAAAAATAATCTAACTGGCAACACTTCCGGTCAAAAACAATATTTTTTCTAGATTCCTTGATTTATTTTCTTCAGAATTCACCTATCACCATTTTTTGCGTGTCTTACGTCTATAAATTATAAAATAAAATAATTACGAAATTTACAACTTTTTTCATAAAAATGTTATATCTCGAAATTGGCTCATATTTCCTCGGGATAATAGTTGTTTCTTATGTGAATTTTTTCAAGGAACACGATGAAATCATCAAATTTAAAATAAAAATGGCTGCATTTGCCGAAAAATGTAAATTTAGTTTTCAATTACAAAAATAATTTATCTGGCAACACTTCCGGTCAAAACTTATATTTTTTCTAGATTCCTTGGATTATTTTCTTCAAAAATCTTATATCAGTTTTTTTTCGGACATCCTACGTCTATGAATTGTGAGAAAAAGAAAAAAGAAATTTTTGACACAAAATGCGCGACTTTGCAATAAAGAGGGGGGCCCTAGAGATCGAGGGGTATTCCAATCGACACCAAAATTGGGATTTTTCCAAACAGACAGTAGATGAATAATTCCCCCAACTTTGAACAAAATCTGTGATGGTCACGTCCAAGTGGCATGTACACTTCGTATGGAATGACCCATATCAAATTTCTATTGATATTTTCGATTTATCCTTCATTTTATTTTCTTCTCTATAGCGCAAAATTCCTGTATTTCATTTTTTCATTTCATTCTATTTCTTATGTTCCTGTTTTTTCTTTTGTATTTCTCTATAACGGCATCCTGATCCATTTTTTTTCCTTTATTATAGAGACTTTCAGTCTTCGGACTGGTTCGTCTCTTGCCTGATCCATTTGATTTAAATGATTTTTCCACTTTTAATCTCTAACATTCTTAATTTTGCTTTCGGATTTCTTTCATTTATTTCCTTTTCTCACTTTTAGCCTTTTCCTCAGTTTTCATATTTGTTTAACTTTGTTTCGGTCACATTTTACTCCTATTTTTCAAAATTTCTTTTGTTTGCCGGCCCTGATATCATTTTGTCTACGATTTGTTTTTTGATTTTCCTTCTCGTTTTCTATCATCTGACTTTCTTGTCTCTCGTTTTCCCTAAATTCAATTCGATACTTTTCTGTTGTTTCATATTATCTTTTCACTAGATTTCATCCGATTTTTTTCAGTAGTAATTATTGTTTTCTTATTTTTTTGATTCTATTCAATTTTCTGTTTTTCTATCGACGAATTGTTACGTCTTTTTAAGTTGTTCCCATATCTGTTTTTGCCGAAATTCACATTAATAGGATATTTATTCTTTTACTTCAAATGGATTGATGTGATTTTTCGTACGACTTCCCTGTCATTATTAAGTATTCAATTTTCTGTAAAAGGCATAAGTTGATTTTTCAATCTCTTTCAACAATTTATGCTGTCCATCCAAACTTTACTTAATTCACGATAGCATCGAGAAATTACTAATTTATTGTTGTATGTGTCCCGAAACCGGACGAACCATCGATGAATTACCGTTCTTGCGAGAACCGCTTCTCGCTCAATGTGGAGCTGCCCTGCACTGTGAGAATGCACCTGCTCGTATGCATTGGAGCCGGTTTTCGTCTGTCGGTAAAGGGTTTCCCTCTTCTTTCACCGGTGAAAGCGGAGATATATATTTTTCTTTATTCCCGTCAGTTTTGGGTTTCAAAACAGGATTGATTCCGAAAAAGTCACACAGCATTCAATGCTGGGACATCACCAATTGCTCAAATAAAATTAAAAAAACAATGGTTTTGTGGTTCGAAACGAGATCAAATTGTCACGTGGAGAATCCTCGCTATCGTGAGGTGTCGATTTGGGACAAACCGTTTTGCTTCGTTGGCGTTGTCACCCGGTTTAACATGGATGGGAAGAAAAATCAGTTTTAGGCTCCCGTTCTACTACCGCCGGTTGGTTTCCTGCGTATGGTTGCGTTTCGGTCTTTGTTGGTTCGAGGTTTTTTTTTCATTTTTGTTTGACTGCAGCTGCACTCAACGCGGTGAGTTAAACAGCACACAACATTTGAATAACAACCAGACGAGGGCAGCTGACGGCTGAATCGAATCTGGTTGCGGCTGGATGACGCGACGGTGTGTGCGCGGTAAACGCAGCCGTTGTTGACCGTTGCAGCAGCAGCACTGTGCGGTCGTTCGTTTGGTCCAGCGAGATTTGGTGAGGTTCTTTCTTCTCTTCTTGAATGACGCCAGATAACGGTGTATTTGGTTGCGGGGAAAGTAGGTCAACTGGAACCGAGTGCAGTCCGGATGACGCATTGGAGCAATCGGGTAAAGTGAATTTCGAACAGTTTGGTTTCGACTTTTTCCATGATTTGTCACATGGAAAGTTAGGTTCGTTGGTTCATTTGATCATTAAAATAAATTTCGTAACATTGTCGTTTGATATTTTTAAAAAAATGTAAGGTTATTATGTTTCATTCAAAATAATCGTAGTCTTTGTTCCTCTCCACTCTTGTTAGTGTCAAAATTTATGATCGCTTTTGCGACCTGCCTTACTCTTCAGCAATAATTTGTCAATACTCACGGTGATCGTCCGTTGCGGCGAACAACTTCAGTCGCTAATGTCCGCCAGTGTACTTCACAGTCGAAATGCACTCGCGACCAGTCGCATCGCAGAGTGTTAGTTTTCCCCTTGGTACCGAATGTAGTTAACGGTCTCGTTAACTCGGGGGTCCCCAGATCAAGTGGTGAGGCAAAAAAGCAAAACGTCACCCTCCGTCACCGGCTAAGATGTGGTCGCGACCTACAGAAATGGGAACTAAAAGCCGACCGGAGCGTAATCGCGCCTAATTGAAAAATGCTGTCTAGGATGCATCTTCAAGTTTTGAGTGATCTTGTGTCCCGCTGAAATGAGCAAACGCATCGTTTTAGACCGATAGCTGTTGAAGTGTCACTTTCTCGGTGTCTGTTTCCTCCCTTCCGCTGTTAATAATCGCCATTAGTTCTTTATGATCTCTAAAAAACGATAGTTTTTTTATAACGGCTGCCTTGGGGTTAATTGAAGATTATAGGGTAGGGAACATATTTTAAGCAGCTTAAAAAACCGCCTGTGTATTCAGACGAAATAATCGAAATGTGTTGGGTGAAACTCAAACAGTAGTATATCAATCTGTTCGCTATCGTTTTCTCTATCAGAACTTGTTTTCAGATTGTAAAACTAAGTTAGCAAATTTTGACAATCGTCAATCAAAGTTACGAATCGAGGGACGCTTTTCCAATCACCCCGAACCTATTTTAAGCAGTTTCCATCTGTTTTGCAGGCGTTTTTTTTCAACACCCGAAGTGGCTCCTGAATGGCTGCAATATAGGTCGATTTGTTTCAATTGCAATTGTTCACAAATTTCTTTGTGATTAACGGTATTACTTATATTCGTAAGGCAGCTAGACAATCAAAGTTTGCGTTTCCATCTTTGAAATTGTCGATATTGATCAAAATGCAGGAGTTTGAGGCCTGTTTTCTTCGACTAATTAAAATAGGCGCTACTGCTTAAGCCGTTTCTTACCCTATGTATCATGACCAGCAGAACGGCCAGAGCAGCACTGTCTTTTATTCTTCTTTGCTTTATAGATATGTCTCCTCGATAGGACAGGAAAGGGGCGCGAACATGATAAACATGGTTTATTTGATCGCTTCGAAGATGGGGGGCCATTAAAAATTTAATTTAATTAGTCCAATTTCGAGGCAATTTCGTGAAGGTATACGGACTGTAACAATCAAGAACACAAATTGGAAATATATATTTTCTAGTTTATGCAGATTAAAATTAAAAAAAACATGCAAGATCAGTGCAGGATAATTTTTTCGCGTTCCTGGATAATAAAATGTCCAACCCGTCGTTCCCATTAAGATGTGACCGTATCATGCTGATTACGGGACGGCCAGTATAATCAGCTAAAGTAGCATTCTCAACCGATCCTGCGGCGATAGGACAGAAAGCCAGGGCCAATAAAATAATAGAGTGTATTACCTCGTTTCAGTGAAATGACAAGGAAAGGTACCCTGCGCCCCGCTAACGGCCCATCGTTCGATGACTCGCTTACACACGGAACGCTCTTTCCAAATGGAGAAGAAAGCGGGCAAAGGAGTGCAGCAGCACGCATAGTGCTGGCTGATGTTGCTACAACGTACTCATTTCTGTTACTGCGGCTGTAATCGCACTGGCTGCAGTATTGGGTGCAGTGGTGCAAAATTGCAGCCTGCCAGACTTGTTTTGAGTATTACGGTTATCCTGTTTTTGGTACTGATACAGTTAAAGATATAATTTGAGCTTTTATATTATAATTATACATGGGCGCAACTAAGGAAAATTTCTAGGGGGGGCTAGTTTTCATGTATGCCATTTTAAGAAAGAGAAAAAAGAGTTTGAATATGCTTATTTAATAAAGCTTAAAATAGTATCGTAGAAGCAGAAAAAATCACTTCGGGATAGAATCTCCGATGATGTACTGAATATCTTGAACACATCGTCAACGCCAAGCTCTTTCAGCAACAATGATTTGATATTGAGGAGAGCTAGATTTGGTAAACGGCTGGGCAGTGCTTTTTAACAGTTCACCCGTACTAGTTAGAATAAAATAGACCCCAGTGTGGTTCAAGGCTTAATGCCCTATTCCTACCTCTACGTGGTACCGACTGGGATACGAGCAACCAAGGAAAAACCGGTGAACCGGTGGGGTAGTTGTTCTCCTTAGAGAGCAGCTTGTCTGCGCATCTACCCCACAGGCTAGGGGCGGCTCAAACAGCGACTGATCCGGACCGGACGGTTGAACTATTAAATGCGGTGTCTCGCCAGCTACATCCATGGCGGCAGCTCCGTCGCGAGACTAGGCATCGCAGCCCTAGTAAGGCAGCATACTAAAATAAACATACTACGGAGAATCAAGAATTCAAAACGAACCGGGACAATCGGCAATGACCCAGCCGACGAAATAAGGACGACGATTAGAAGCTCAATACATGTAACAGTAGATCGCTTAACGACCCGGTTGTCGACCGGATTCTGCTGGATCAACTAGAACCCCGCCACTTCGACATCGTTGCGCTCCAGGAGCTTTGCCTGAAAGGAGAGAAGGTACGGTAGATTTGTGGCCGCAAGGCACTGTACCACCAAAGCGGCAGGCAATCAGCGACAGGTTGTGTTTGTTGAGAATTGAAGGCCGGTTCCACAACTACACTATTCCCAATGTGCACTGCCCTCACGAAGGAAGACCTGATGCAGGGAAAAAAGCGTTCTACGCACAGCTGGAGAAACTGTACGATAGCTGCTCGCGTAGAGATATCAAGATCGTCGTTGGGGACATGAACGGAAGGATAGACTTATATAAACAGGTTATCGGCCCGCACAGCCTGCTATGCACCAACTTCGCAGCTCCCCGCGGATTAGCAGTCCAAAGTCCCTTCTTTCCTCGACCAACGTACAGCAAAACAAATTGACCACGTTCTAAACGACGGCCCGTTCTTCTCAGACATTACAAACGTACGCACCAATCACGGTGATGATCGGACAAGACCACTTCGATAAAAAAAACTACAAAACCCTGATAACCGATAGTTCTCTACGGAAGTCCTTTTGATATTTTCGAACAGAAGGTGCCAATCGGCGAACAGAAGGTGACTATCTACGGTGGAGCACAAGCGGACGACGGATAATGGCTACAGCGCATGAACCATGAGCTACAAGCGCTGCTTGGAGAGAACCCCATTGCACACCTGGCAAAAGACAATAGGTTGCGGTAGGCCGGTCACATCGTAAGAATGCCGGACGACAACCATGTGAAATCACTTCTCTTCAGCAACCCTACCGGCACAAGAAATTAAGGGGCGCAGCGTGCATGATGGCTCGACCACATCGAAAGAGACTTGCGAGTGATGAGACGTCTGGGAAACTGGTGAAACACAGCCCAAAACCGAGTAAACTGGCGACTTCTTGATACAACACGAGTTACTACAGCTCTAAATAGCATGGAATGTATATATATTGAATACAATCATTCTCTGGGAAATTCTAGGGGGGGCTAAACACGTTCAAACTGGGTCAAACTGGGCGTTTTTTATGAGGTTGTATCTTTTATTTGCAGTGATAGAAAACTCCTGTAAGTACCATGCATCAATAGAGTTGTAGTGAATAATTTTATGCCTCATGTTATGGTTTTATACCAATAAAAATCACGATTGAGCTGACAAAACGCGCCTTAACCGTTATGCACTCCGCAATTTCAACACACGTAAGTACTCGGCAGGGTACCCGGGTACCCACCAAAATGAAATGCTTATTACTTTTTCAATTCTTGACCGATTTTCGATCTTGACCCGTCAAAAGATTGTAAAATTTGTCTATTTTTAGTGTATGGATCATTCCATGTCAAGTGCCCGAGGAAATGCATCGACCAACTCCGATTTCGACCAAAACTTGTGAGTCGATGTATTTTGTATTTTGTATTTTGGGCCGAACCGACCGAACTTATAAATACAAAGTGTTGTACCGATTGGTGAACCCTTCGGCCAATCGGACTGCTTCCACTTTTTGCGAATTTAGCAAGGTGGTATTTACATATCATTTTGAAGGATTTTAGATGTAGAATCGAACTACGTGGTCAATTTTTTTCTGCAGTGTTGTCAACATAGCAAAGGTAAAACGAAATTTCCTAACTGAAGTTTGGTAGTCAGGACCAGTGGTTGTTTTTGTGTTGTACCAAATCTAGGGTTTTAGGGTAGGAGTTTGAACAGCCACGAAAAAAGGTTATTGGCGTCTTCATTGAGCAGCTTGGATGGATGGTGTTTATTGAATTCCAAAATTTCAGATACGTCCAATTTCCATAAACTATTAACAGGGCTATGCAGATGAATGTTATCCGAAGTTAGTGGATGTCCCTTATTGAAGATTCGCTCGCTGTGTATATATTTGGTTGAGCGACAAGGAAGGGTTCCTGTAAATAAACCATTTTTCATCACCCTTCACGATACGGTAAAGGAAACAAAAAAACGACGCTTAACGCCCTTAAAACCATGAAGAACCCAAGTCCCTATTTGAATTATGACAAAATATCCAACCACTTGGAAATAACTTGGTGGGTAACTCCTACTATCGACGCAAGCTGTTGCTGCCTTTGGCATGGATCATCATCGAGCAGTTTCTCCAATTCAGCGTCTTCGAAGGTTTTTGGCCTTCACGCGGACAGTCGTTAACATCGAGATTACCATTCCTAATTCGACAGAGCCAATCACGGCACGTTGTTTATTTGGAGTAGCATTTCCGTGAACTTTTTTCAACTCTCGATGTGCTTCAGTCGCAATGTCTTTTGAATGTCATGAGAAAAATAACAAATCACTGCACTGGTGCCATCTATTGTTAAATAGTGAGAACTTGGTAACGCACCTCATACACTGAGGGGAAAAAAATATTATGCTTTTATAAATGCGTCCTCTTAGAAAATTACAAATTTAAAAAAATGCACCACCTCACCTCAAATACGAAAAATCGTGATCGTTGTATATTTTTCTAATTTTCAAAATACCAAATTGCTTTCTTCAGCAAAGTTGTAAAAAAATTATTCTATCGCATGACTTGACAAAATAGAGTTTTTCCAGGAATACATCTCAAAGTTATTTTGACGTAGGACTACGTCTTTGTTTTCAATACTAGATTACACTTTGTGAAATTGAAAATGAAACTGGCAAATGTTGCGTCAGATTTCAAACGATTATAGCGAGCGAACGACTTGATGCATCTTAGTCATTTATATGTCGGTGGATAGATAAAATGTGTAATGGCAAAAATCTATTCTGAACTCGGTACAAAAGACTGCGTGTAGAAAATTCAGCTTCAGTCTAGTTTGTAACACAACAGCGAGTGGAGTATAGCTGTTAGAGGTACGCGACATTGAGAAACGAAAGCTGCATACGAGTCAATTTCCAGGCTGTGCGGAGCCTTTATTTATTTTTATTTTTCATACGGCAGCAACAGTTACCATCGTACTATTTTGCTGGCACAGCTACTGGAGGGCACAGCGGAGAGCAAACTTTATGCGCGGCCAACAAAATATTCAATACTACCGGTGGTGGTGCGATCATCAGCGTTCTGTAGCACGAATTTCATACTGAAGATTATGGAATCGGTTCTTTTCAGAACTATAGATGCTTGAAGATAAGAGTTATGTGAATTTTCACAACTACTACTAGGGTAGTATTTTCATGTATTCATGCATCGTTAGTTTTACAATAATGACCATCAAATATAAAAGGTTGTGTTGCCTATGAACAGTTTATCGCAGCATATAATATATACATTTAGTCCTACGTCACCATTTCATACAACCCCTAGGGCTGTATACCTTGTAGTATTTTTTTCATTCATAACTTTTTCTGTAGTCGTCGAAATAATTCACGACGCTCTAAGATTTTATTCATCTAAGATTTCATTTCACTAAGCCTCGCATATTTGTAGAATATTTTGCTTTGATATTTTCCATAGACATATTTTAGTCCAAATTTCTCGGAAGGCTGCAAATAGTAGCAAATCAGACTATATGCATTTGAAAGTTCGTCGACTAATCTGCATTACTCATAAGGGTTCAACAGTTTCCAATCCAAACGAACACTGAATGAACCGAACACGTCAACAGAAAGGCCTTGTTTATGGAATAAACTTACTGAATATTTCACAGTCAAATCTAAAACGATCACGATTTTTCGGATTTAGACCACAGTGTGCACCTGTGGAAAATCAGCGTCCAAAGTTTCATTCAAATAAAAATTTCTGCATATTCTCACATCGTTTGGCATGAATATTCTAGAAGCGAAAAAATAACCTGGAGAATCACTGGTCTGAAAGTAAGCTCAAGACAAATTTAACTGAGCGAAAAGAAGTTCAAAATGCCAGGAAAGGACCAGAATTGCTACAAAATATCCTAAAAATTATATGTATGGACATATTAGGCGTAAGCGAGCTCCTGGTTTCCGCCACAAGTAGAGTATAATCATCCTTTTGCCGGGCCCTGGTATCATTCCTACGAATATAATAGAAAAATATGCCAATTTATCCTTCCATCAACAGTGTTTCCCCATTGCTTAGAAATAATCTTGCCTGTTTCCGGTTTTCAAAAAGGAAGATAAATATAACCTAGCAAATTATAGAGGAATAACCCCTCTATGCGCGGAATCAACAATATTTGAGACGAATGTAGCGTTATCTGCTGCCTACCGAAATTATATACAGGGGATCACAAAATAAGTAGGATAGGCAAACTTTTGATGAAATTTGAAATGCTGTAGCTTTGCCGAATATTATTCGGTTTTAATCATTTTTAATTAAAAATTTTTAAAGTTTCATTTTCTGATTGCAAATGTGGCCTAGGTCAGCGGATGTAGGGAATATTTCTGAGTCCCGGTAGGCGTGTCAACCTGCTAATTGTTGGAAAGATTTAGTAACGCTTATTTGCATCATTGGCATAGATGACAAAACCATTTCTGAAGCGAATGGTTCATCAAGATCCGGAATCGGCCAAGAACTCATCGAGAAATGGCTATTTTCCATCCGGCAGTTCCCAGAGGAACCTGTAGTGGGGACATTTACATTTTTGCATCAAAATATAGCGTGTGACACCTCTATCCCTAGGATTTTTCATCAGGAATCATCCAAAAGACATATTTCTGAATATTGGTTGTATATGTCACTCCCGGAACGACTCGGATGCCTTGAAGGAACCGGTAGTGAAGATATTTGCATTTTTGAATGAAATATACTGTCCGACACCTCTATCTTCAGGATAAAAAATTCTAGATGAAAAATACTAAAGAGAGAGGTATCGCACGCTATATTTGATGCAGAAATGTAAATATTCCCATTCAGGGTTCCTGCGGGGCATTTAAACTTTTCCGGTTGTGACCAATGAAGCCTATATTCAAAAATATATGTCTTTTGAAAGATTCCTGAAAAAAATCCTAAAGATAGAGGTGTCACACGCTATATTTTGATGCAAAAATGTGAATGTCCCTGCCCCTGCTGCTCCTCTGGGAACTTCCGGACGGGAAATAGCCAATTCTCGATGAGTTCTTGGCTGATCCCGGATCTTGAAGATCCATTCGCTTCAGAAATGGTTTTGTCATCTATGCCAATGATGCAAATAAGAATTTTTATCAGGTAACGTACTACCTAATCCATCCAAGAATAAGCAGGTTCAACATGCCTACCGGAGCTTAGAAATATTTCCTACTCCTGTGCCCTAGGCCACATTTGTAATCAGAAAATGAAACTTTAAAAGTTTCCCAGTTTAATGGTGTTCAAGTTATCAGAATAGAATAATATTTGGCAAAGATACAGCATTTCACTGATATACACCGATCTAAAAGCTGTGAACCATACCATCCTTTTGAGTGTATTAGAAAAATAGGCTGTACCCAAAGTTTTTTTCAAATGGCTGGAATCCTATCTAATATGTGAAAATCGGAGTTTTAATTCACATGAATTTACGAACCTATTAGGTGTACTACATACAGCAGGGTAGTAATTTAGGCCCATTGCTGTTTTCAATATTTGTTGAACATTTTTTTGTCATTTTCTTTTGAAACAGGTCTAGTTCAAGATAATCTCCTCTCCAAGCAAAAGTTCTTGTAATGCGTTAGTGGCCAAGCTCCTACCTCGAATGTTAAGTGATTCATAATTGTTCAGTCATAGTTCATCGAAAAGAAGTTACCTACAACCAAACCTGGAAGTAGCAAATTCACCACCAAGTTCAGGAATGGATCGAAGGATGGGAAACAACAATAGTGTCAACAAATATCAACCCTGGTGGCAGCAACATCTCTGGCGGTCTCCAACAACAACAACTGAGGTGATGCGTCTGTGTATACGTGTGGATTGCACTACATGTACATGCAGTCTTCCCAATGCGTTAATCTTCTGGAAGGAATGCATGAATGGTGCTGGTACGGCACGGTGCGGTGGTAGTAGTAAGTTTTCATAGCAAGCATTGAACCGGCGTGAGCGGCTGGAGTAATGGGTTGTAAGTAGATAGGGTGACTAGGGTAAGCAACGTTTTATTTAATTCCAGGAAACAAAAATGGTGAGTGATTTTATTTCTGTTTCACTATGTTACCTTGTTTTCGCATTTTTAATTTTCTCGCTTAATTATTTGATCTATATTCATTATGAACGTTATGTTGTTATTTAGGGCGACATCCATAAATTACGTAACGCAGAAAAGCTCAGTTCGCGGATCCGCACCCCCTCCCCTTATGTGTAACGAAACGTAACGCCAACACCTACCCTTCATTAAAAATTACGTAACGCTGTAGAAGAATTTGTTGGATAAAAATGCTTTTTTTTTATTCTTGCTTATTTTCCGTCGGTCTTGTTCCGCCACTGTTGTGGCCAATCACCGACGCCCAGGGAGGCGACTCCACACCCAGGACCCTAACTCACGACCCGTTTATTAACGGACCGGCGCCAACGGCTTTACTTCCTCATGCGATGGAAGGCGTGATCCCAGAGATTTGTCGCCTCAGAAAATCTCCCGGTGTCGGCTAGGATTGAATCTAGACCAGTTGGGTTGGTTGTGAGTGGATCACGCCACCTCACAACCATCGACACCTATGTCGGCGGTGGGATTCGAACCCAGGCGTCGAGCGTGGTTGGCGGAGACGTTACCAACCACACTAGGCCCCCGCTGAATAAAAATGCTTGTTTTTAGAGATTCTCTCCAGAGATTTTTTGTTCCGTAGCGCTGGTCTTACCCCCCTCCCCTGTGTAGCGGGTCGGGGCGCTCAGGGATACTCCCCCTCCTACTTGTGAGAGTTGCGTGATTTATGGATGCTGCCTAAGCTTAACTATTTTTATTACGTTACATATGATATTGACTCCAATACAATAAATATAACATGCTATTAAATACGGGTCAATTTTTTTGATACAAATGTATCAAACGAGTTGAAAGTCTGAAAATAATAATAAAATCTGTAAGATTATAATATTATTTTGAGGCGGGGCTTACCGATAGGAAAATTACTCCGGAATGTACTGCAAGTACTCAGTCATTCTGTAAAGGGTCTTTGGAAGATCGGTGGAGCTAACACCTTCTAGAACCCGAAACTAAGATAGTTGCAGAAATGAATGATAATTGCAGCTGTCTTTTTTTAACTATATCACTGCCAGACAGTGGGTTCTAGAAAGGTTCCACACACACACACATTGCTGTTTTCAATATTTGTTAACGATGCAGCATTTATTCTCAATCGAGATAAGAAATTGTTTAGTATTGTGCCGTGTCAAATAAATGTTGTGTGAACAAAAAAAAAAAAAGAAATTGTTTTTTAAACATAGAATTTATTAGTGTTGTTTTGTGCCCGTATCAAGCATTTTGGATGGACATAATAAATAGCGTTCGCACGCTACATTCTACGAAACCTCCCGATCCTCGAAATCTGCCTTTCTATAAAAACCGCTGTCGACTGCTTGGAATAACTGAAGAGTGTGTCACAAGCATCCATCTGAAAAAGGATTTTATGAACCATCGAGAATTTTACGATCGAGATCCATGCTCCAAGTTGGGTTTCAGTCAACGCAATATGCTACCCATTCTCCAGTTTCTTCAATGGTTTGCCAATTCTATCGCTATCAGTTCGATCTCAACGATACTCCCAGTAGCCCTAGAAGCTGCCGGAAGTCTACATGGATGTAAGTCTTATCATCTATGATGTGATAACGAGGCTTCGTCAGCATCTGGGTGTACAGTTTCCGGGCTAGTGATTTACCTTCCGTATTTTGCCGTTCGTCATGATTTGGGGTCTTCCGAACTTTTGTATGTATGCAGTCTCTCCCGGAGCTGAGACGACGAGGCGAGACGAGAGACTTGGACAGATTCAGTTATTTGGCCAAAACGTTGACCGAAGTATTAGGGTTCCGCTTAAACGCTTCCACGACACGCTTGTGAATCACTAACAAAACATCCACGTAACATTAAATTGGAAAAACTTTTGAAAAACTGGTAGCAATGAAAATACAGTGTAAACAATATACTCTAAGCTACTTCTACCCAAATTTTCAAGAGAAAATACCTAAGTGGTATTTTTCTACGTGGTCCCCGTGGCTCTGTGGTTAGCGATGTTGGTCGGCTAGCTCTCTCACACGGTTGTGATATCAGGTTCGATTCCCGATCGAGTCGTGGAACTTTTCGAGCTGAAAATTTTCTCGGCTCAGCACTGGGGCACGGTGTATCGTTGTACTTATCCTTCACATGCAAAATGTGCCAAAAACAATATCGATAACGAATTCTCTCAACTAATCTAGTTGATCGAGACCGCTATTAGCCTCAAGGCTAAGCGTGCGATATTTTTTTGTTCATTGTATTTTTCTACTGCGTTTTCAATGTTATGCAATTTGATGTGAGACATCCTTAAGAGCTTTTTCAGATATAACTTGAAAAAAAAAGCGGAGCCACTTACAGTGAAGAAAGATGATATTATGATTAAAATTATCCTATAATAAAAACTAGACAACACGGAGGATAATATTGTCAATATCGATAGGATAAGCAGGTGATGCATACAATCATGCTTGTCATTCTTCTCAGTATGTGAAAGGAGAGGAAAAAAAATTTACCGCGCACTTCCCTCCCCCCAGAATGTGCCTGCGTGTAGCAAATGCTTTCACCACACTGCTTCTTTCTCCACTCAGCTTACAGAGAGACAAACACACTTCCAGTTCACTCCACATCTGATAGAAACAAGAGGGGTGAATCACTCTACATAGAAAACGCAGAAGTACACAACAGTGTCCACTGGCGAGTAGTCCGGAAGGTGAAAAAAAACTACCGGGCAAAAGTGTAGTCCTCGTGTAACTACACTGCGAAAACGAATTCCACCAGAGTAAATTCGACCGGCATGAGCAACGGAGTCTATTTGTTTTCTCCCAATCTCTTTTCCTCTTCTGCCATGCTCAAGAAACCAACTGTGAAACGCACCGCAGATAGCTCTGCAGTGTAATTATTGTGCGTGATGTCCACACGTGTGAGAAAGTACACCATAGTTCATTTCCTCGCAAGAGAGAGATTTCAGATTTCACCGCAGTGCTTTCAGAAAGCTCAGCAGATAAAAATCGTTTGTCGCTCTCTTCTAGCATGAGCGTTGATTTGCTCTTTTTGCCTTTCTCCTAGAAAGGTATAGCAATCACTGAAAAAACTAAAAGTATAAAAGGGCTCCAAAGGGCCGAATGTCGTATATCACTCGACTCAGTTCGACGAGCTGAGCATTTTCTGTATGTGTGTGTGCGTATGTGTGTGTGTGTGCGTATGTGTGTGTGTGTGTGCGTATGTGTGTGTATGTGTGTGTGTAACGCTCTCCCAATCTCACTCGATTTTCTCAGAGATGGCTGGACTAATTCAATGAAATTAATTGCAAATGAAAGGTCTACTTGCCCCATAAGACCCTATTGAATTTCATTGTAATCGGATTTTTGGTTTGGAGGTTATGTATCAAAATGTAAAAATCACGAAACATCAATATCTCAGAAACTACAAAACCGATTTGAACAAAATTAATTTTAAATGAACGGGCTACCTAAAAAACCCTTAACTTTTGAATTTTATAGAGATTGGACATGTGGTTCAAAAGTTATGCAAAGAAACGTGTTCTCGAGACTTTTTAATCTCACTCATGTTTCTCAGAGATGGCTGGACCGATTTTCATGAAATCGATGTCAAATGGAGGATCTAGTTGCCCCATAAGACCCTATTGATTTTTTTTTGCAATCGGACTATTACTTTGCCTGTTATGTTGAAAAATGTGAAATCCGGCTATGAAAAGTAAAATATTTACAAGGCTACTTAAACTCACTCACTTTTCTCAGAGATGGCTGAACCAATTTTCACTAAATTAGTGTCAAATGAGAGGTCCAGCTGCCTCATAACACCCTATTATATTCAACTGTAATCGGACAGTAACTTCTCCTGTAATGTATCGAAATGTGAAAGTCACGAAACTTCATTAGCTCAGAAACTACACAGCCGATTTGAACAATATTGATATCAGATGAACGGGCTAGTTAAGGGTTAACTGATGAATTATGATTGAACAAGTAGTTTCATAATTCGGCTGCTCTATACGTTTCCATATCATTCGATTATAATCGAACTGAAGCAACCGTTATATATTAAATTGTCAAAACAACGAGTCTATTATCTCAAAGATTACACGACTAATTCAACATAACTAGCGTCATTCGAACGAGTTATCTCTTAAACTCACAAATAACCAGTGGTGGGCACCGCTAACCGAAAATTTAACGACGTTAATCGCTAAGTCGCTAACCAGAAAATTTAGCTCGATAATCGCTAAACGCTAAACGCTAAACTCACATAAGCGGATCTTTCCCTAATCGCTAATCGCTAACTTTTTAATATGTAAATAGTTATATCGCTATATTTATTGCTCATGTTTTGTAAAATTTGGCCCACTTTGATCTGTTTTGGTTAAATAAACGAAAACAATTACTTTTTAAAGCTATTTACAGTAAGAGGTTCACGAAACGGTATTCATATTTATTTTTGTAAAAACAAGAATAACAAAAGTTATTCAGCTTGCATTGAAAATAGATACTCTCAGGAATGTTTTCATGAAAATTCAATTATTATCTGAATCGAAAAAATAGAACCAAAGTTGTCACAATTTCAAGCGCATTGCAATTCATCAAAGTTCTTGGTGTGCCAAAAATTCAATCTAGACCTTGTGCTTGTTTTTCAAAATGCTCCTGTGGCTTGTACGATAACTGGAACTCCATTCTAGGGTAAAAAAACTGACAAAAGTAACTTTCGCAGTAAAGTACGTTCATCTTTCGGAGCAATTTACGTACGCGTACGCATATTTCTATTGTCGCTTCTCCACAAAATTTAGCGAATTAGCGATTTAGCGGAATCGTGCCCACCACTGCAAATAACTAGCTTCATGACAACTTGATATGTGGTTCAAAAGTTATGGAACGAAGAGAAATTCAAAGACTATTTAAAACTATACCTGATTTGATCAATATACGTGGCCTCAACATAATTTAAATGTGGTTTCGTACTATTTGAACGTCCCCGGTATTGCTCGTGATGAAATTGTTCGAAATTAAATGTGTTTTCTTTTATTTCGCTATTTCTTAAGCACTAACATTACGTAAAATTTCTTATTATATACATCCATTACAACATCAATATTTTAGAACCTAAATAGTGAATATACTTTTATTGGATTGAAGCGTCCATGTAAATCTATTTTAACAAATAACAAGTTTGAATGAGAAAGGCTGGGTCTGACCGCTAGGTGGATTAATTTAGGTTTTTTTTTTGTTGTGGAATTAGACTACTGCGTCCATTATTTAGAACAATTGTAGTATATCCCTTTTACTATAGGTGCTATATAGGATACCCAGTCACCCACTATTGATCGAATGATGACCGGTTCCCTCGGCACGCTCCCAGTCAGGTATAATGTGCTTAATAAAGCCAATTACCTTCCGAGGATTAGCAGACCAAATTTCACTAGGTCACTTGTTGAGAAATTTGATTCTGCTCATGTATAATGCACCACAGCAGATGTTACGAGGTTTCATTTTCTATGCTACAAAAGCGACAAGTATCGTCTTGAACTCGACCAATGTTCTTTAGATGATACTTACTCGGACAGTGCCCAGTTATTAGTCCTGTGTAGATACAGAGCGCCCACTTATTGAGCTCTAATAGCTTTTTTGTAATTTTTGCGTTTGGCGTTATTACCCTTTTTGACATCCTCCGACCGCCATCCAGTTGGATGTCACCCGTTGTTCTTCCCAGTGTTTAAGTTCCATTTTTGTTGTACAGTTTGAAATGCCACAAAAGGGTTCTGGACCAATGAATTGAGAGGTGGAACCTTGTTTGGCCAGTTCGTCTGCTTTTTCATTGCCTTCAATTCCGCAGTGCCTTGGAAACCAGTACAGTTTGACAGAGCTCGTACGACACAGGCTCCGGAGAGAGAACGCACTCCCAGACAATTTTTGACGTGCCGTTGGAGGCACATAAAGCCTTCAGCGCCGCTTGACTATCAGAAAAAATGCAAATATTCGCATGTTTGTAATTTCTCCTTAAGCAAACGTTAGCACATTCCATTATAGCGTAAATCTCTGCTTGGAATACTGTTGGCCATTCACCCATAGCCACCGATATCCGAACTTCAGGACCGAAGATTCCCGCACCCGTTTTCGAACCGATTTTTGAGCCATCCGTGAAGAATAACGTTGACCCCTGACGAACCATATGAACCCCGCACTCCCAATCGGAACGTGATGTTTCATGCACCTTGTAGGGAATATCGCAGTTATTCATAGGTTTCATCCAGTCTCCGTTCATACTCATCACTGGCACTCTTTTGAAGTGTTGTATATTTGCTCTTTAGTGTGAGAGCAGTTGTTTTCGCAGTGCAAGATGTTCTCCTGCACTCTAGAGGTTTTCTGAGAAGAAAAGACAAGCATGCATATAATTTAACAAGGATGCGAAAAATCGAGAACAGAACGTGTGATTTTGACTTAGAAAAAAATTTTCTCATCCAGACGGGACTTTAGCAATCTTCGATATCTCCAGCATGGCGTTTTGGCCAATTAAACTACTGGGGAGGTAATTTGCCCTAAGAATAATATCGCATTAACCACACACATTACCCGGTGGGAGTTATGTTTGTAACCGAAAGATTGCATCCCTTACACACTGTGAAGAGCGATTTACCATATCTACGGCTTGTTAGTAGTCAAGACGCTCTGTTCGTGGCAAAGCCCTCACCGAAACGCGTTTGACAGAAGAGTTCCGTTATGCTGAGATTACTTTACGAATTACTTTCATACTTTTCTCGTTAATAAATGATTTTTATCAAATTGCAACTGTGACCAAAATCCAATACAGATACGATACATACAAAACTAATTCGAATTCAATTAAAAGTTCAGTGTGTTTTACTAAAGGCGCTGAATTCGTTTCAGAAAATGTATTACACTACACTCGAAATGTACGAACGTCTCAAAGAATATGCTTAATTTGCCACCAGTCAACGTCAGCAGGAATATAATTTTGTTCTTCCCCAGCCGCACAGCTGTAATATGCAACACGTAACAGCGTAATAGACATTCGCGTTAAGTAGGCTGCGGAAATTACCACGCTGTTGAATCGAATGCAAAGGGGCGGAAACCTTTACAGGTTATACTTGTTTGTCAGGGGAATGTTGCTAATTCGGTAATTGCGTGCATTTAAAATGGCACATGACAAATACGATTCGACGTTATACTACTCAGTCCTTGAAAAAAAAAGAGCTGATGATGGAATGATACGAAACTAAACACATACGAAAGGATCGACGCGGATTGGACAAACAAAATTCAAACGAAAAATAACACGCTGGTGAAATCACTATTCGACCAAAAAATGATTGATCAACCCACCAAGAATCGGCTAACTACATACAACGCGACTTGCCCTAAAATTTATGGATTACCTAAGATTCATAAAGACGGCAATCCACTGAGGGTCATACTGTCATGCATAAATTGCCCAACATATGATCTCTCAAAATACCTTGCAAGCATTCTGCATCATTCGATAGACCACGAGAAATATAACGTACGCAACTCATATGAGTTCTGTACGTTTATTTACAATGTCACGCTTCCCCCCAACTATGTATTGGTATCGTTTGATGTAGTAAGCCTGTTCACTTGCATACCGAGAGACTTGGTGGTACAAGCGGTGAGAAATAACTGGAACTTGATCGAGAAAAATACAACAATCAAAGAGCAAAATGTTTTCATCAAGCTCATTGAGTTTAACATCTCGTCCAGTTATTTCACCTTCCGTCACCTGCTTTAGCTGATCTTGTAATGACTACATTACTTGATGATGTGCTTGCGAAGATCGATGTACACATTCCATGTATTAAAAAATACGTCGACGATTTGTTCACCGCTCTCCCAGCGGACAAGATTGAATATGTGAGGAACGCTCTCAACGGGTTCGACTCACATATTCAATTCACATATGAGGTAGAAAATAACAACCGATTACCGTATTTAGATATGGTTCTTATTAGAACCAACGAACAAAAAATTGTGACCGAATGGTATAAGAAACCTGTCGCTTCCGGGAGAATTCTTAATTTTCTCTCGATGCACCCGCTGGCACAGAAACTGAATACGGCAACCGGTTTTATTGGGAGAGTGTTTCGATTATCGACGAACAAATCGCTCACGGAAAATAAGCAGATAGTGCGCGAGCACTTGCTTACCAACAACTATCCGAGCTCACTGATAAATCGGTTAATCAACAGATTTATCAACCGAAGCACGAATAACGTTGTTGAGGAAGTAAACTCGGAACCGAAAGTATATCGATCTTTGCACCATGTTGACGGCCTCACACCCGCACTGGCACGCAGTATAAAAAAGAACCATGAAAACATCAGTCTGAGCTTCAAATGCGTCAAAACCAACAGACTACTTTTCACGAAACTCAAAGACTCTTCTTCGCATCTTTCAAAAAGAAACGTAATATACCGTATCCCGTGTGCAGACTGCGATAGCTCATACATTGGTATGACTACACAGCAACTGAAGAACCGTTTTGCCGTGCACCGCTCTCTCATGAAACGCTACGAACAGTATAAAGATTCTAGCACTGAGAGGGAGGGAAGGGAAGATGAGTTTAAAAAGACGGCGTTGATAGAAGAGAATCACAGTTTCAATATAGCCAACACTAGAATTTTAACTTCGGATGACAGGATTCAAGCATTACAGGTATTAGAAATGTGCTACATCGCATGTGACAGATCCGCAATAAATTATAGAACGGACACGAACAACTTAAGCATCGCTTACTCCGGCACGCTGCGATCTCTCACATGTTGATGCAGACTAGTAAAGTCTCTATCACTCTCTATCTCTGTCTTGCAACATTATTTCTCTCCGTTTTGACGCAACATTTCCCGACGGCTTTAATCGTGTGTGATGTGTGTTGGAAGATACTGTGTAAGTGTAGCTCATCCGTTTGCATTTTTAAATTTTGAAAAGTCACAAACCAATAATTATTTTACATATTTGACATCCACAGTGTAGTGTAGTTAACCAACAGCAATTTAACACCAATGCACCATATTTTGACGAGAACTTGTTTGTTTTGTTTGTAAGTTGTGTATGTAATAACTTAATTCGTGTGACTAATCTATGTAAATTGTAAACTGTTAATCGTAGTTGCCCTGAGGACGAGGAAATATATCCTTGAAACGTCGGCTTTGACATAATAAAACGTGTTTTAAAGTAACCCGTGACCGAAATTGCCATCATCGAACCCACTAAACCGAAAATAATTGATTTTTTACTCAACTTTGCATTAATCCCTTATTCCAAAGGTGTGGTATGTTGAACTATAATATTAGGGCAATCTACATCTTTTGATCATACATTTGTGTTTAAAATCCATTCAGTAGTAGTAAAATGATGTACGTTTTAAGATTGCACATTTTCGTTACACTTTTCACAGTAAGCCACCCTACTACAGTTAGACGTAAGCCTACGTCGTAAAAAATGCAAAAATTTAATCTTTTTCCCGTACCAAGAAATCAAATTTTTCCTTGAAAAATGACCATTGCCACAAACAGTATTGTATTTGTTCTCTAACAGTATTTTACAGATCTATCGTTCAACATTTTACGTATAGTTGTTGAGCTGTTATCAAAATTTAAATGTCGGCTGAAGTCATACGGCATCCATTTTTGATTTGCGCGAAACTTTGCACACGAATTTGGCTTAGTAAACTGAGTATCTTCTGCGAGTGATGGAATGTTTAATGCTTAAGAGTAACCCTGTAGAAGGGTGTGAATACACGTTTATCAATGAATTGTAGTTTAAAAATGATCACTTGTAAAAAAAACTTTCTGGGAACAGAGGGTAGTGAACTAATAATGCCTATCAAAAAAAATTATTCACGGAAAAACACACGGTATTTTTTCGATCTCAACATTGTTAGGAATAATTATATTCACAATGTTAATAATTAATTCAGGTTATTAAGTCAATTTTCTAAATTCATTCGATCCATTATTGAGTTACTTTGAATTATTCATGCGAATACACATTTTTCTTAGGGTATTTAAGATTTTTGCACACTTCTTTTTTTTAAAGCAAATAGATTGGGTGCATAGTTGCACTCAGAAGTTGTAAACCATTATTTTATTAAATTTTCATCTTGAATTTTTCACAAAATGTTTTGCAATTACTTCAAGTTTACCGGAAAAATTAAAATTTGGTGTTTGTATTCCGAAGTTATTGATATTTTTATAACGAAATTTTACCCGTCCACATTCAAGTTCTTCAAAGCAGATAGTGCATGTATTTACGTAAGCAAACTATACAAATGTCGTATAGACTTGGAAAAATATTTCGCATCTGATGTTTTATCCAATTGAACTAGCTATCCGACAATATTCGAAAAATGTTTGCCTCATGACCGCAAAGCGAAAACAAGCGAGCTGGTTAAGACCATAGGCATCTCAAACGCATTGGTTATATCATTCATGAATACATTTCACATAAAGAAGCTGTGCGCACGATGGGAGCCGCGTTTCTCAACAATTAATCGAAAACATTTGCGTGAAAGTTAAACAAGAATTTGGATTTGATTACGCGCAACACGAAAAAACTTTTTTGTGGCGATTTGAGACAATAAATGAAACATGGATCTTCCACTACCTTGCTGAGTCCAATTGGAAGTCAGCAGCGTGACTATTGCCTGATGAGAGTCGTTCGAAGCATCCAAAAATGCAACAATCAACCGGTAAACTATTGGCCAGTATTTTTTGGAATTCGCAAGACATCTCGTTGATTGAACAAACATGGAAAAACTATATTTTTGTACATTACAGAATTCATTGGACGTTAAAATCAAGTGGCTGCAAGAATGTGCTTTTTCACCAAGACAATGCTTCTGCCCAGTTTGCTGACGACTGGTTTTCTACATTAGAAATTTGCCAAATTTAGCCTCGAGCTAATATTTCTTGTTTCCCCGGTTAAATACGCGGCTCTCTAGCAATCGATTTCCCTTGAATGGGGAGGTAGGGTTGAAGATAAACGACTTTTTTAATTTTCAGTCGAATTCGAACGATAGATCATTTGGCATGGATTTCTTTTATTTAAAACTCAGAAAAAAACCAATACAATAATATTCACTTAGCTTTCTCTTTGGACGAACTGATTACACAGTTAATAGTGAATTACTGAACAGAAAAAAATTCATGTTTGCCCCACAGCACTCCGATTGCACCACGAGGCAAATGGTCATTACCGCTGGAAGCCGAAAGCCTATTTATTAAACATTAAAGCAGTAATATGGATATGGTTAATTTTAGCTAACCCTCTAAAGGCGGAAAATTTGCGTTTCGTGACACCGGACGAGGGCAGGACGACGACTTCGATCGGGTCTGGTTCTGGCACACGGCAATACATGAATTGTCACACAGTGTGCGAGTTTGACTGCGTGTATCTAACCGGTCAGGTCAGGTTAGGTCCGGTCCTGGTGGTGGTAGAGGGGGAACTGCGAAACGAGAATGTGTCAACTGTTTATCTGATTTGGTCACGCTGCCGTTGTTGCTGGGAATGCTTCCGAGCGAAAACTATACGTTTGTACGCTAGCCGCCCGGTCAGCGGTCATTTGAGTTTGAATTGTACCGTTGCGTTGCGATGCCCAACCGTTTGGTAACGACGCTCGTTGTTTCCGTGTCGGATCCGCACTGATGACGTGTGAGTGTTGTGCATATCGAAACCAAACTCATATACTTGTGGTTCATTGCTATTCGTGCCACCGCAAATCGAAAATGTCCCAATGCTTGGGGTTCATGTGCCGACTACTAGGCTAATTGCCCGGAATTGCTGTGGAAGCAAATAATCCTGAATTTTGTTGCGAAGAAAAAAGAGCAACAACTGAAGAGCAAACCCACGTCATTCGATTCTCACGAATGTTCGCCGTAAGGTTTTGCTCTTGTTCGACTGGATCACTACTTCAAGATCATCAACGACGGGGGAAAAACCCGCCTCTCCCAGACCGACCGCCTTCGACCAGAAAACGGTAATGCGTGGAGCAACCGTACAATTTGCGTAAAACTATCAATTTGAGGCCGTCGCGCACTTGACAGCTCCCGCTCACTGTCAAGCAACTCGTGGCAGGCAAGACAGAGACAGGCAGATCCGAGCTGAGCCTCTTACTTATTATTGGAGCAGAGGTCGAACCCGACTCGAAGTCACATATAAATTGTTTCATCAGCGCTCTTCGTAGGGAAAGTGACTGGTGCAACGACTTCGGGAGGGGCAAGAGCCGAAAGAAAGCACTTATTATGTTTATTATTTTACTCCTTTTAGAAAACAAAATAACATTGCTTCTTCGTCGGTGATGGCGATCGATGCGACGAACCGAACTGGGAAGGACAGGAATCCATGAAGCGTCAGGCACAGCAGGTCCGCAGGACAAAACTTGACGTGGAGCAGAACAAGTGGGAAAGATGGAAAAAAATCTTGCGAAACTACACAAAAATAACAACATCGCTGCTCTCTGCAGCGCAGCGCAGGGAACGTTTTATATTTCCTTCCTAGCCAGTTATTCCAGTTTTTAGTAACGATTTTTTCGATGTCGTATTTTCGCTCGCTTCTTCCCATTCAAAAGCCTTCTGGACGGACGACACACGGCCGGGCCCCGATAAGAAGACCGGCCTCTGCTGGTCAGTCACCGAGCATGCGAAAACTCCAGGGAAATGGAAGAGTGGACAGCGTAGCGGGCAGGGAATCGCTCCCGGAACAGGTTGATGTTGTTTACATCCAACGCCGTGCACGCCGTGTGGACTGTGGGATCGGTTTTCTGCGAGATGTTGTCTCCCGTCTGGTCGCCCCGTATACCCGCGTGCTGCCAACGCGGCGGGGAGACCGTTCGAAAGCGGCTCGGTGCCGAAGTTTACTGAACTTTGAACGACCGGTAGGAATCGAATTTCCCCGTTTGGAAGAGTTTTGGCCTGAGCACGGCCATTGGGAACGCGATTAGGAAAGATATTTTTTCGCTTATAGATGTTAACTGCGTTGGAGGAGAATTGGATTCGCTATTCTAGAAAAGCTATTTGCATATCAAGCATGTTATTTCGCTTTATTTAGGAAGGTGATATTGCTGTAATATATGGGTATTTATTTATTCTAGGGGGTAACAAATCGTATGTAAGCGACGGGTAACCTGTTGGGTTTAAATAGTTTTCGTGGGCACCCCGGGTTGCAGTCGTAATTTTAAGTCTGCAGTCCAGCCATGTTTGAGAATATATATTTTACAGCAATTTTATAAAATTTAGTTATTACTTGTATTAAAACAGAGGTCGATGTGTTTTCAGCAGATGTAGTTCAATTCACATTATTGAAGAAGCAATTTACTTTATTGGCTGAAGCCCCAGTTATTATACTATACAAGCTATTTCTGATAGTTGACCTGACCTTGTCTAATGTAAAAATGTATAATTGCTAGCATAAAATATATTTTCTTAAAAAATATATGATGCAAACTATTCGAACTTTTGCAACAAATACTCTCTATAAGAAACATGGAGAAAATTCTAGATTAAAATTGGGGTTAACAAAACATTTAAGTTTACTTTGACAAAGCATTTGATCGTTTTCCAGATGACAACACCACAGTGAATGATATTTTACTTGAACGATCGATTTAGGAGATAATTGTCTACTTTAAATTGGTGACAATTGACATTTATGGAAAGCATTTTCAAGATTCATCAACATAAATTAGAGTTAATTTGAATTTCCACAGGAAATTAAAAATTTAAAAATGATTTAAAATCATTGTAGTATTATAACGCGCTTTTGTATGTGAAAAGTTTCCACAAAAAACGATGTTTTTATGTGTTCCAGTAACAGTTTCACTTGACGTATTTTTTAGAGAGCATTGTTGTTTCCCTGCAACTAATTCTGATATAGTTTCCCAAGTAACATTAAAAGAGTTTTTATACTCTCGAAATCGCTGTAAAGGCTCTGTTCTTAAATCTACTTTTAAGTAGGATAAATCTTAATGGCTATAATAAAACCATGAAATAGCTTTATTACAGCTACAAGGGCCCACACTACAAGAGGGTGTTAAACCTATATTTTAAAACAAGCGCCTTGATAATATTATGGAATTATATTAATTTGTTTACAAAAAAAGGTTGACCAAGCACCAAGTGATTGGCCATTGCATCTTTTCATCGAGTGCTAGATTTGAACATCATCTACTACACTTAGCACTACGCCTCTTACGTTACGATGTTCTGGATTTTAGGGGAATTTTACGTGAAATTTCGATTCTAGAATATAACATGGCGTACCGAGCAGTGCCTCGGCGATTTACACATTTCCTGATGATAATGGATTCTGCTGTTGTAAGTTCTTTAGGTCTCTCTTAAACTCTTTAAGCTCAAAAATTTATGCGCTGGTTTAATTACGGCCTCTCTAGAATACTTTCTCCATTACGATACCTCGACAAAACTGAAACCAAAAATACTTCTCTTAATTTGCACTTTATGTGTTTTGAAAATCCAATAAGTTTTCTGGTAGCACAGCACTAGGTCAAATGCACTCTACAGCTTTGTTACCTGATGCTACTGTTAAAAACGTAAACAAAATCGTTCGATATGCAACTCAAAGTGCTGGTTGTGCTTTCTAAGTGAGATAATTAGAAGCGATTAGTGAAGAGTGTGAATCTATTAGGTATTTACAGTGTTTCATTAAAATACTTTTGAGATACCGTACAAGATTGTGCAGACCGTCGAAAGCTGTCTCAGCTCAAAAGCCTCTTCATTGGCACTTGTGATGTTTTCATGCCATTGTGACAATTGACAGAAGGAGAATTAGGGATTTGAAGAAGAATTTCTCTTAGTTTTCCGTTCGAAGTTACTATTGGTTTCAAACTTTTTCCACTTATCAGCCATTGTTAAACTTTTTCAACCATCGCAATTGTAAAGAAATTGGCAATTTTATCAATGACCTCACGTAAGCCGTCCATTATTATACATAAAACTGTTTTGATGCTGATTCTAAAGTCCTCTTAAAGACTTGATAGTCTCTCGATACTATCTTAAGACAATGAGGAACCTTAAACACAGGTTGTAATGTAGTTGGTTTAAGTTGGTTTATTTGACACGGCACGATACATCTTATGCTTTACTGAGCCAGATACAATTCTTATTATGTCTAACTTAGCAGGAGAATGAGTTTACATTACTTTCCACAAGCCCTATACGAAAGAGATGCGCGTTTAACGTGTAGTGATTGGACATAAGTCTGGACATCACGCGAATGAAGTCCCGACCTACATCCAACCCCTTGAACCATGCTTTCGTCGATACCTTAGGAGCAATGGAATGTAGCCACCGTCCCAGTTCATCTGTGTCCCATGATGTTTGCCAACTTTTGAGCGTCCTCTGACGCAAAATACTGAAAAATTCATCATAGGCAATTGGTCTATCATAAATATCGCCATCAATAGCACCCACCTTAGCTAAAGAGTCAGCCTTTTCATTGCCCGGAATGGAACAATGAGAAGGGACCCACGCTAAGGTAACCCGGTATTTTTCATCTGTTAAAGCACTTAAAAACCGCCGTATTTTCCCCAGGAAATACGGGGTGTGCTTCACAGTCTTCATCGATCGCAGAGCCTCAAGGGCACTGAGACTGTTTGTGAAGATGAAGTAGTGGTCTATGGGTAGGGTTTCGATGATCCCAAGAGAGTACTGAATGGCAGCGAGTTCTGCGACGTACACGGAAGCAGGAGCATCGAGTTTATAGGAGGCGGTAAAATTTTCGTGGAAAACACAGAAGCCAGTGGACTCATCTAGATTAGATCCGTCAGTGAGAAACCTTTTATCACAACTAACATGTTTGAACTTATTGGAAAAAATCTCAGGGATCTCTTGCGGTCGCAATTGATCCGGGATACCAGTAATGTCTTGTTTCATGGTGGTGTCGAAGAATATAGCATTATCAGAAGTATCTAAAAGTGCGACATTGAAAGGAGCGTATGAAGAAGGGTTAATCTCTTGAGCCATATAGTCAAAATATAAAGTCATAAATCTGGATTAAGATTGAAGGTCGACCAACCTCTCGAAATTTTCAATTACTAATGGGTTCATATTTGTGCATCGAATTAGCAACCGATAAGAGAGATTCCAAAATCGATGTTTCAACGGAAGGATACCCGCTAGCACTTCAAGACTCATCGTATGGGTCGACTGCATGCAGCCCAAGGCAAGACGCCAACAACGATATTGTATTCTCTCTAGTTTTATAACGTGCGTGTTCGCGGCGGAGCGAAAGCAAAAACAACCGTACTCAAGAACTGACAATATCGTTGTTTGGTAAAGCCTTAGAAGGTCTCCTGGGTGGGCTCCCCACCAGGTTCCGGTAATCGTACGAAGCAAATTAATCCTCTGTTGGCATTTTCGTGTCAGATACCCAATATGACAAGCCCAGGTGCATTTAGAGTCGAACCAGACCCCGAGATATTTAGCAACTAAAACCTGAGTGATCGTTTTACCCGATAGTAGGAGCTGCAGCTGAGCTGGGTTATGCTTCCTAGAAAAAACGACCAACTCAGTTTTCTCCGGGGAGAATTCGATACCCAGCTTGAGAGCCTATTCAGACAAATTGTCTAAGGTATCTTGCAATGGTCCTTGCAGGTCGTTAGCCTCGCTTCCAGTAATGGAAACAACACCATCGTCTGCAAGTTGCCTTAGCGTGCATGAATTTGCAAGACATTGATCGATGTCATTGACGTAAAAATTGTATAAGAGAGAGCTTAAACATGAGCCCTGGGGAAGACCCATGTAACTAATTCGGGAAGTTGTCGAATCACCATGTGAGAAATACATATGCTTTTCTGACAACAAATTGAGCAAAAAGTTATTCAAATTTGGTGAAAGTCCCTGCGAATGAAGTTTCTTGGTTAAAACTTCTACAGAGACAGAGTCGAAAGCCCCCTTAATGTCCAGGAATGCAGAAGCCATTTGCCCTTTTCGAGCAAAGGCGAGTTGAATTTCAGTAGAAAGCAACGCTAGGCAATCGTTCGTTCCTTTGCCCCGGCGAAAGCCAAATTGAGTATCTGAAAGTAAACCGTTTGTTTCGACCCATTTCTCTAGCCGTAAGAGAATCATTTTCTCCATTGATTTCCGAAGGCAAGAGAGCATAGCAATCGGCCTATATGAATTGTGATCAGAGGCAGGTTTTCCGGGTTTTCGAATAGCAATCACTTTGACCTCCCTCCACTCGTGCGGAACAATGTTTAACTCAAGAAACTTGTTGAACAAGTCCAACAAGCGTCTTTTTGCAGAATCGGGTAGATTCTTCAACAAGTTGAATTTAATTCTATCCAACCCTGGAGCTTTATTCTTGCACGAGAGGAGAGCCATCGAAAATTCCAACATCGAAAATGGAGGCTCTTCCGTAGCTTCTAAAAACGCGTCGCGAAAGGTTTTCTGTTCCGGTACAGAGTCCGGGCAGACCTTTTTGGCAAAATCGAGTATCCAGCGGCCTGAATATTCCTCGCTCTTGTTCGAAACATTACGATTCCGCATGCGTCTGGCCGTGTCCCAAAGAGTGCTCATTGCTGTTTCCCTCGACAACGCGTTTACAAACCGCCGCCAGTATCCGCGTTTTTTTGCTTTGATTAAACTCGTCATCTGCCTATCCAGTACATCGTACTTTCGGAGCAGATCAAGAGTACCGTGTTTTCGGAAGGCCAAATACACCGAGGACCTTTGCGCGTACAGTTCAGAGCACTCTTTGTCTCACCACTTGTTGGGAGGACGCTGTTTAATCGTTACCCCGGGTATCGGTTTCGTCTGAGCTTGAGTCGCGGCGTCGATGATCAAGCCAGAAAGGAACGCGTATTCTTCCTCCGGAGGAAGTTCCTCGTGAGACTCGATGGATTCCATTATGATCGTCTCATATGACTTCCAATCAATATTACGAGTAAGGTCGTATGAAATATTGATTGGGTCCGGGGGAGTTGAACCATTAGCAATTGATATAACGATTGGGAGATGATCACTACCGTGGGGATCATTGATTACTTTCCACTGGCAATCTAACGCTAGTGATGTCGAGCAGAAGGATAGATCAAGCACGCTCACACGAGCTGGAGGATTAGGAACACGTGTGGCTTCCCCAGTATTTAAAAGTGTCATATTGAAGTCGTCGATCAAGTTACAGTTAAAGTTAAAGAAGATCGGACGTCATCGTAATGCGACCCCCATTGCAAACAGTGGGAGTTAAAATCTCCCAATATCAAAAAAGGTGCGGGAAGCAATTCTGCTATATCAGAAAGTTGCCTCTGTTCAATCCGCACGGATGGAGGAATATAAATCGAAACAAGGCAAAGGTCTTTTCCATTCATATTCGTTTGAATGGCAACGACTTCAATATTCGAGAGCGAGGGGAGGTCGATTCTGAAAAAGGAATAGCACTTTTTGATCCCTAAAAGTACCCCACCACCGTGTGAGTCTCGGTCTCGACGAATTATGTTAAAATCGTGGAAATTGGGTTGGTCATTCGAATTAAGAAAAGTCTCACAGAGCGCAAACGCATCACAATTGTATGTGTTTATCAAATGAGAAAATAGATCGAATTTGGGGATGATACTTCTGCAATTCCACCGTAATACAGTGATAAAATTCCTAACCTCTTTCGCCGTATTAGTCATCGAAAGATATGATAGCTGAAATGAGGGGCCAAGTTGCTGCTAGTTGCTTCAAAAATGTTTTCACTGTAGGGAGAAGGGCAAAAAGAATGTTTTTAAGGGGATCTGTTATGTTGAATGTTTTGAATATTTAGTCCACAATATCAGAGAAATTTATAAACCCTGTTTCTTTTTTATCCTTTGATCGAGAAATGGATGCACGAGGGGTTTTTGATGCCCCGGGAAGCGGTGGATACTCCTGGTTTGATTTGAAATTAAACCGGGAGGTATTTGCTTCGGCATTTCTTCACCGCTTCCTTTTTGTGTTGGCTTATTGGTAATTCCGCTAGGGGTTATCTTGCGACCTTTGCGAGAAAGATTAGGAGAGTTAATCATTCTCCTCTTCGTTGATCCTTCTGGCATGGCATAAGAACACCCTTCGACGGGATCGTCAGATGTACCCTCATCGGTTGGCAAAAAGGAAAAGATGTTTCCTGTCGAGGGTGGCTCAGCCCTCTTAAGCAGTTCTGCAAAAGAGCGCGTTGATCGTTCCTTGAGGGAACGCTTAATTTTCTCCTCACGCTGTTTGTACGCGGGACACGCCGAAAGGTCATGCCGGGGACCACCGCAATAAAGGCACTTTTCAGCGTCCTCACTGCAAGCGGTCTCAACGCGATTCCCTCCGCATTTGCTGCAGCGTGCCTTGTTGCAGCAGTAGGTGGCTGTATGACTCAACTGCTTGCAGTTTTGGCAGTGCATGACCCGCGGCACAAACAGGCGTACAGGTAGACGAACCCTGTCCAAACGGATGTAGTTCGGCAGTGCGGATCCGGCAAATGTCACTCGAAAGGACTCCGAAGGAAAGAATTTCTTCTTCCCTTCTTCGATTGATACTGAATGCAATTGCTTGCAATCCAGCACCTTTACACTTTGCATAAGGGGGTTCTTGAAACAGCCCACCCCGTAACGCAAAATGTCTTCGACAGTGAGATTCCCTTCGGTGACCACACCGTCGATTTCTACATCCTTGGCAGGGATGTACACGCGATACTCTCTCGTGAAGAGCTCGTGGCAAGCAATTGCGTTTGCTTGCTTCAAGCTGTTCACGATAACTCGCAGTTTGTTCGGTCTCACTTTCGTAATTTCAGTGACGTCCGAAAATTTTTTTGCCAGGTCCTTGCCGATTTGAAAAATATTCAATGGCTTTTTAACTGGAAGGAAAGGAATTGGAAAGGACCGCCAGCGGTATCTGGGTAAGCTTTTGCCCGTACCGGGACCTTCAGTACTGAGCTAGGTACAGGGGAAGGTACAGGGGAAGGCAGGGGGGAACTGCAGGGGGAGATTTCAAACTCTTTCCCATTTGTTTCCACAACCAGGAATAGTACCATCTCGATGTTGTCCATTTTTGCGGGAGCGTTCTGCTCTACCGCACGCAAACTATAAATATGTGTATATAGGAGGGGTCAAATAATTTTTGTAAAATGTGAAAACAATTTTCCAAAATAAGATGTGTTAAATAGAAAAAAAGACTATTGTATTGAGAAAAAAAAAATATATATATATAAAAATAATAATAATAAAAACAAATGTGAATACTTCACCAGACTATTCCAATTTCGACCTACGCGCCTCACTGGCTGATAGTTGGGTTGATCCAGTAGGTGGCAGGAATCACAATCAGTCTCTTTCAGCTGAGCCAGCACTAGGGACTAACCAGCGGTTGGTGGTGCGGGAAGTTTCCTTCGGCAGCTGAACGGTTGGTATAGTACTGCACTGGTAGCACAAACGACATGTGACCGTCTACACACAATGCATAGTAACCACACCGCTAGGGTATAGCCGGCGCCCAGCGGCGCGGGGGGTTTGCTCCAACTACTGAACGGCTTTTGATTTGACTCCAGTATCGGTACCGAAAACACAAGTAGCACGTGTAGCGTCTGGAGACAATGCACAGTCTTCTGTGCCACAAGAAGTAACCAGCGCCCGGCGGCGCGAGAATTTGCTTCGACTGCTGGACGTCTATTGTTTACTTCACTATACCGAAAAAAAACAAGCCACGCGCGCACCAAACGGTATTGTTTGTTCGAGCGAGCAAAGAATAACAGAGCTGTGTTCAAATGCTTCCTATCGCAACGGTAGCAGAAAAGCGAATGGTAATGTAGTTGTAAGGATAAGTTTTATAGTGCAATTGTATTCCCATTAATAAACAGCGAATTACACATTTAGGAAAAACATAAATTTCAGGAGGCATCTGAGAACCTTTCTAAGAGTCACAATTTCAAAATAAGCTTCCGTCCATGGCGTCAAGTGACGCAAGCACCTGCTTTTCATTGCTTGCGCAATATTCCATCTAATCCGAAAAATGTGTGTACTGAAAATTTACCATCCAAACGTCCGCGGGAAAATCTTGCGAAGGGCGAAAGCATCATTAAGCGCTACATTATTTGTTCAAAATGTCAAAATAAAACAAGTTAGAGAGTTCTCTGCTCAGTTAATAAAGAGATCAGTATTGATTGATTGATTTCCCAAAGGTTCATGGATGGCTTTTTGATGGTTATGGACAATGAGATTACGGCCTTTCTCTGAGCGCGGGGCATCGTTTGCTTCGTCATAGGACCGCGTAAAAACTGCGTAGAGAATAATGAAAGGCCGCGTGGTGTTTTATTCGCACCGGTGACATTTTGAAATAAGTCATACCTTATTAATAGTTTATCTCACGCAATATAAAAACCTTCGAAAATCATATGCAATGGCCTTACATATAACAAACAAACGATTACACTAAGGTCTTTTTTTACGCGGGCAATGTGTTCCATATTTGTATGGGCGTAAAAAAGATTTTTTTGAATTGCAAATATAACCAAGAAAACCGTACTACAATGTTCGAACCTCGTCGTTGAATATGATAGTTTTCAATCTACACGCAAAAGTTGGATGGTGCGAAACCAGTACAAAATTGAGCGTTTTTCACGCAATTGTTGATGTAATTCGGAACCAGTACAATGATTGCGTGTTGGGCATAATGCTCTAGCGTTTCTCCAATGTATTTGGCAGCTCCAAACTACTACACCTAAACAGTTTCAACTGGTATCAAGCAGCATTGCAAAGCGAGCGAGAAGCAAAGCCATTCTCCTCCTTTCTGCTTGAGGACGAGACATATGCTACGCTTTTAAAGTCTTTTGCACACACGCTTTCGAGACACTTTTTCTTTTTCATGCATTCCTCTGAATAGCAGCAAGCTCGCACCGACAGTATGAGTGAGACTAACAACATTGGTATCAAGTATGTACAGCACGGGTGTCTCGCTCATTTCCTGAAGCAACGAGATATCGCCTTGCGCGTCGCAATCCGAACCGAAAGAGAAGGGAAAGAGCAACCTGCAAATTGTATGTGACGTGTCTAGTCTTGTCGCACATACATGGAAATTCTACGAGCGAGAGAGAAATTTCTCTCGTCGCTTGAGAAAAAAGTGCGTGCACAGAATGGCAAATAATAATTATTCACAATTTACAAGTGTTGCCATAAAAAATCAACAACGCTTTTGTGGCTTTGTGGAATAGAGGGTTTTACTAGTTTTGCGGTGAAGCTAGCGTTGATAACAAAATGTTGTGAACAGAATTTTGTTTCGTTTTTTTGCAAATCATTCAATGGTACTTTTTAATGACCAAATCCATCGAGATAAATCGATCGAGTATTATAGCTATTTAAATCTAGTGAGTTCACAAGTTGTTGTTTGCTGCTTGCACTGCTCCATGAGTAGCAGTCACTAATACACTCGACGTGAGAAATAAAATGTCGGTATATGATACATATTCTGATTTCATTCTATGTCAATGTATTCGCAGTACAACTGTGGGACCGTTCCTAAACCACGTGGTCATATTTTGATCACTTTTTCTATCCCCCCTACCCCTCGTGGTCTTTCGTGGTCTTTTGGCCAACCCCCCTCCCCCTGCGACTTTGACCACGTGGTCTTTTCATTTGTCAAGTGCCAAAAGTTCGCTTAAAGTTTTTGCATTTTTATTATTAAATTTCCAGTACATTCTATATTTCTAAAATGCGAAAGCTCCATTCTGGAGTGACAACAATAAATTATAAGTCAGGAAAAAAGACCACGTGGTCATTTCGTTAACCCCCCGACCCCCGTGCGTGGTCTTTCGTGGTCTTTTGACAAACCCCCCCGTCCCCCTCTTCATGACCAAGTGGTTTAGGAACGGCCCCTGTTGCGTTATGCGTTTCACACATTTATTGTGCGGTTTCTGTGCAACATTTGTGCGAATCGGGAAGACACAATGATTGTACAAAATTTCAACTTTTCTGTGTAGAGACCAAAATGTAATATTTTAAAATTTGAGTGTTTACACCAGAAGTTGTGATTTTTTTTTTTGAAGCAGATATATGATCAGTCGTGGCCTAAAACGAAAAATGTGATTAAAATGAGGTCGGATAAGAGCAACCCGCGTATAAAAGTCTTTACTGTATTCACATCAAACTCTAAGGAAAAGCGAGTCTGCAAATATCTTACGATTGTTTTCGTTGAAGGAACGGGGAGTTAGAGGGCATTCTACCAAAGAGAAAGTTTCAAAAATATCAGTTTTTAGAAGATGATTGATTCCATAATTCTTTCATTTCACTAAAATAAACTTTTTAAAAACTTAACGCTATGATACTATTATATTTTAAAATATTTGGATATTTTGTAATGAATAATATGAATTCAGCTAACCAGAGCCGACAAGAACAGCTACATAAATAAAAAATATTACACGGTAATCATGTTCAAACAACCATCTTCGTTTTCTTCTTAGAAACTGGCTCCTTTTTCAGTGTTTTTTCTTCTCTTCAAGTTTAATTCGTTTTGCTACTTCTTTTTTCCGTCGAATATATTCTTTCCCTATGCGTCGATTTAGTATATTATTTTTTCTTATTTTTTTTCTTCTTCTTTCGACATCTTTTTTGTTTTTCTTATTTCTGCTCTTTGTTTTTTTGCCATTCCCAACTCTTGTTTTATGTTTTTTTCCTGATCATATGTTGAAGCCGTTCATCGGCCGTCAAAATTGGATAAGTGGGCGTTTTGTAGTTCCTGTGAGCAAAACTTCGTTTCGAGGTTGGCGGAGAAACCAGAAAATCCTTCAATTCCTTCCGCAGTGAGTGATTATCGACACTCAGGAAGTACACATTAGAATATTAGAAAACCAAGGCGACAAGCTGATTATTCTGATTATCATGGTTGGGATACATCCAAGCATCACTATAGTCAAGGTGATACGGAGCAGTGGAGGATCAAGATTATCAAAGCAGCCATGGCAGTCGCTGCCATCAACCCAGTATAACCAACAATAGAAAAGTATTACTAGTATAAGATACATAACAACAAACTCTGTGAAATTATTAAAAGAACCGGAAGACCATAATGGTCAAAAGGTACCTAACATTAACTAAGCTGTTAAAAATATGTTGTTAAAACCATCGGAAAAATCATTAGAAAACAAAATAATAAAACAAGATAGAACGTTATATTTTAAATTGATAAAATGACTGATAAGCGGTTACCCGCAATTTGAAATTATTACAATACATGAAAAGTCTTGGTGCTATGTTCCGATTCGGAACATCGTCACACAGACTTCGCGCTTCGCGGTCAACCGTTCACCGTACAAAACAATCGCGAGGCTAGAGCTACGATATTATTGATACAAACAGTCTCTCCCGAGCTGAAATTTGAAGCTGGGACGACTGGTTTAGCCTCGAGACTAGCTTTTCTTATTATTACATCAAAAATCATATCAAAACATATTGTTAGATTAGAATATAAAATTTGAGATTAGAATATAAAACATGAGCTATGTTATTGATTTAAAAATTACCCGTATCTCTTGCGTGTTTTTTTTGATCAAAATGAGAGTCGAACACATAATTCATCCGTGGAAGGTAGTGTCTCATCGAGTAGGCGTGCGTAGTTTTCGGCAGCCTGCTGGTTGGTCAACTGCCGGTTGTTTGGCCGAGGAGGACGGTTCTGACGTGTGTGAAATACTGTGGAAAGTTTTGAACGCACATGTACTGCTACTAGGTGGTGGTCTGAGTCGATATCCGCATCCCGGAGGAAGCGTTTGTTCGTAATGTTTGAGAAAAATCGGCCATCAATGAGAACGGTGTCAATTTGATTTGTTGTTCGGTGGTCAGGTGATCTCCAGGTGGCTTTGCGTGGAAAGAAGGTGCTTCTAATCACTAGGCCTCGAAAAGCTGTGAAGTTGATGCCGTTGTCGTTCGTGTCCGTGTCAAGGCTGTGAGGCTCTATCACTGGTCTATACATCGCTTCCCTAGAAATCTGGGTGTTCATATCCCCGATGACGATCTTGATGTCCCGTGACGAGCAGCCGTCGTATGTTACCTCAAACTGCGCGTAGAACGATTCCTTCTCGTTGTCAAGTCTCTCTTCATGCGGTCAGTGCACGTTGATGCTGTAGTTGAAGAAACGACCTTTAATCCTCAACAGACATATCCTCTTGTTGTCACGCAATCCAGCATTCTGCCCATAACACCAAAACCCGTTCCCAGCTCGTTGGTTGCTCCACCGCTCTGGTAGAACTGGGCCTTGCCTCCAGGGACTTTTCACACTTTCTCACCTTTGCGACAAATCTCCTGCAGATCCACGATGTCGAACTTGCGGGGTTCTAGCTGCTCGAGCAGCACCCTGTCTCCGCCCACAAAACTTAGCGACTTGCAGTTCCAGGTACCGAATTTCCACTCGTGGTCCGTTTTTCGTTACCTAGGCTCATGCCGAATGCTCCGAGTTATTTTTTCTTGAATGTTCGTAGTGTTATTGTTTAGGTAGGTTGCCTTACTAGGGCCACGCTACCGAGTCTTGTGATGAGGCTGCCATCTTGGGTAGAGCGTTCGAGACAGCACTTTTCTTTATTCAGCCGCCGGGTCAGACGCTGTTATGTTAATATGAGCCGCCCCTAACCTGGGAAACAGACGCTAAGAAAGGCTGAGCTTTCCTCCGAGGAAGTCAACCCACCTCCCCCTCTTCTGTCAGCATACGACCGAAGTCCCACCACGGGTTGGTTACCGTGATCTTCGCTTGGTTACTCGTATCCCGGCTGGTACCACGGGGAGGTAGGGATAGGAGTTACTGGGCATGTGCTATGGACCACAATGAGGTCTATTTTATACCACCTAGTACGGGTTGTACTGCAGGTACGCTCTGCCCAGCAGTTTACCAGCCACCCCTCCTCCATCATATAATGCAATTTTGCATGGTGCCCTCACGCAGTGTATCAGTTCTAAGCAGTTACTTAACATCGGGCTGGTTTCAAAAGTATAAGTTTTCGAATATTTTCACAGTTTCATACAGCTTCCAGAAAGTGGTGTCGAAAATCACATTCCGATCTTTGGACATAAACTTCCGGTCTCCAGACGTAGTCGAGGGTGTGAAAATCATAGAATTCAATCAACATTTTCCCATAATGCACGAAAAATCTTGACTTTTCTATCAATTGATACAGGAAGGTTACCCCTCATCCTTCTCAAACCTCCTTCGTGGAAGGAACTTATGTGCCAAGTTTGGTGGAATTCGACTCATGCTGCATCATGGAAAACTTATCTTTTGAATAAATAGATTGCCAACAATTATCACCCAATAACTTTGCTATAGAGAATACAGACAGAAAGTTTAATGTAAACAAGCTTTAGGATTAAATTCGCACTTGGCAACTGCCGCCAGATGATGCAAACTTACAGATCATTCAATAGTGGTGCCCCCGGCTTTCAAGATCAACCCTAGCTTGGTTGCCGATATTCAAATTTACGTCCGTGTAATGGAAGCGTTAGCTTCCTCGCCAATTAATTAGAAAGACCAGCCCCGCTCAGTAGCAGTAAAGCACAGAGAGGCAGCTGCGACCCTATTAATGCTCCATCACTAATGAAAAACAAAATAAAACTGCTCTCAGGAAAAAGTACCCAGAAAGCTGTGCACTCAACTATGGTTGGGCAGAAATTTTGTGCACAGTGAGAAAAACACCGCAAAATTGCAGGTTTCCACATACACGCAATTTGGAGCAGAGGGTATGTAACTAGTTCGTACCTTTCTCACTGTGTAGCAAGTTGTAAAACCAAAACAGGAGACGGAACGGGCGAAAGGTTTGTTGGCGGCTGATGGTGATGATGAAACAAAGACTCGGCAATCAACCAATTAACTCGTTTCGCGTTCCAGAAACAAAATATGCAAGCCGCGCGGCCTTCCGCCTGCACTCTCGCTAAACCGTTACCGACGTCCGTCACCAGGCTGCATCATAAAACAACAAAAGGGCCCATAGGTTACCGGCTGTGCACGACTCAACCGACGCGGTCAGACTCCGGAGATGGCGATGAAGTATGGTGGATAACAATAGACTGCATGGCGATGGTGGTGACGATGACGACGACAACCACGTTGTAGGACCTTTGTTTTCGCGTGAAAGAAATATTCCACACTGACTGCCGGTAACCCTGGAATCGCGCAGCCGCCGCGCCTGCGAAAGGCTTGGATGCATGTGGTGCATGAGCTGCAGGCGTGGGTTCTCTAATAAATATTAATTAATCCTTTTGCTAAAAATCAACAATTATCGCAATAATACGGTAATTACTGCAGGGGCAGGCAGGAGACCCGTGAACAGAGAGCGCAGTACAGCTGGGCGTTTTAGGCGGGTGCAGTCATTAGTCACCAGGGTGAGTGCATTTCCTGGATTGGGGGTTGGCAAACACGAGATTCGAATCGGTAAACACAGCTGGAGCTGTGACGTGACTTCTAATATTAGGGTCAGGGAGAATTTTTGCCAACATCTCAGTATTAAGCGGTGTGCAAATATGTTTCGGAATGATTATTACAGAAAAGTGCTATGACTCCAAAATTTGAACATAAGGTCAATCAAAACAGACTGTATACATAAGTGATCTTGGATTCCAAACAATATTTTAACAATAAGGTGAAAATCTTTATAGCCTTTAGTATAGAGAAACTATCCCAGAGTGAGATGCATGGAAACAATAATCTATATCTATGAATGCGAATGTCTGTCTGTTTCCTATAGACTCAAAAACTACTGGACAGATTACCGTGGAAATTTTCGAGTACGGGAAGCAATCCTAAAATATTAGTTTCGCTCTATCTCATAGGCGTAGGCAAAAGGGGGGTGAATTTGTGGTTCATGAACATGAAAACTTCCTCCCCCAAAAACCGTACAAATTTATATACAGATGTTTTTGAGTCTAAGATGTATTTTTGCGACGTTACTGTCCGACGATCTTTCTGTATCTAAGAGGCGTTGTAAGAATGAGGGAAAAGGGGGGGGGGGTAACAATGCCAACCTTTCATGATTTTAAAACTGCTAAATGCGGTATGTAGAATCCATAGTAGCTGATATATTTCAATGACTTTGAATTTTACCTACTCCATAAGCGTGGCAAGTGAGGGGGAGCTAAAATTTGTTATTTGTAAACTCTTAAACACAAAAATTGATCACCGTTCCAATTTGTATGAGTAAATTCTCAATCATGTTTTTATTCCTGTATCTCAGTGGCGTAGGAGGAGGGCGACTGCACATCTTATTATATTTCATTATCTGTAAATTACTAAAACGCTCATCATGAAAATTTATATACAGTTGTTTTTGAGTATAAGAAGTGGGACATAACTCTGTCATTTAAGACTTTGCTATATCTCAGTAGCGTAGTTAAGAGGAAGCTAGATGAGGGGGAAGCGGGGGTAGATGAATGTTGTCAACCTTTATTAATTTTAAAATCTCCTTACCCATTATCAGGTAATTTGGTAAATACACGTCGTATAGCAGCGTATATGTCTCAATTACTTTAAATTAAATCTATCTCATAGGCGTAGTTGAAGGGAGGTGGCAGCTACGATAACCTTCATTATTTTTGTACCGTCTAATAGTTCATCTTGAAAATTTTTATCTAAAAGTTGTTGCTAATCGGACATTTCTGTATGACATTATGGCGCTTTATTCCACTAGCGTGTGCAAGGGGAAGCGGGAGGGGAGAGCGAATTTTTCGTATTGCAAAGTAGAGATCTTTAATTCCTATAATCATTTCAATTTAATTGTTAAGGATTTTGAGCCTAAAGGGTGTTGTCATGATGTTGGTTTCCATCGGGTTTTCTTTTTTTTGCAACAATCGATTGGAAAATTAGGCGTAAGCCCCTATCAACATGTGGCAAATTTGTAATGTTATGGCAAGAACTATTAAACTATTGAAAAATGTCGAGCTGAAAAGAAGGCCAATATTGTTATTTTCGGAACCGAGGTTTTATCTAGAGACGGGTAATCAACCCAAGATATCAGATTACTTTCACCGGCGTCTGGAAAACATTTTAAATGACCCAATACCACCCTACATAAATATTTCTCAAACCAATCTGGGACAGGAAATCGAATCTAAACGCCATTTTGAATTCCAATATGGCGATTTCCGGTTTAAGAAAATTATCATACACCACCCATAATGTCTTTTTGAAATCTAAGACTTGGGGTTTTCGAAAATAACCAATTATCGTTCCAAGACGCCATTTTGAAATTCGAAGTGGCAAATTCTAAATGCTTGAAAACTGCCAAAAAAGTCATCCCTGACCGATATGAAATACAGGATGACGACTTCCAGTTACCGAAAATGACCAAATACTAAATTGTATGGTTATTTCGAAAATCAAAATGATAGCCAGCAGCCGAGATCGGACTTCACAGACCATTTTTAAATTCAACATGATGATTTCCGGTTTCCGAAAAACAACCTGTAATAACCAAACACCACCCAATATGGATATTTCTGTAATCGCAATGATGCCAAGAGATCTGTAATTAACTCAAGACTCCGTTTCGAAATCCAAAATGGTGGCTTCCGGTTTTCAGAAATCATCAATTCCACCCAAAATGGCTTTTTCCGTAATCGAGATGATGCACATTGGCCAAAAATTGACCCCGTGAAGCCATTTTTGACGTAGGACTACGTCTTTGTTTTCTATACTAGATTGCATTTTGTGAAATTGAAAATGAAACTGGCAAATGTTGCGTCAGATTTCAAACGATCATTGCAAACGAACGTCTTAATGCATCTTATTCATTTATGTCGGTGGATAGATAAAAAGTGCGACAATTGTTTGATATAATGTTTAGCAGTGTTGCTTTACTGCTTAATGGTGAAAAAAGGTGAAAAGTTCCAAGGTCAAGCTTTCCTATACATTTCCCTCGTTATTGGCTTGCTTCCCGAGCACGGATAACAATAATATGGACGGAATAAATTCCGCTGCCTAAATATTCTGAATCAACGAAATGTTTTGTTCCGTTTCTCTTTCTCTGAGCTGCGTGGCCACGACCTCATGGCAAAAATCTGCACTGAACTCGATACAATAGACTGCGAGTAGAAAATTCAGCTTCAGTCCAGTTTATTACACAATAGCGAGTGGACTATAGCTGTTAGAGGTACGCGACATTAGGTAACAAGAGCTGCACACGAGTCAACTTCCAGGCACTGCGGAACATCTTACCTTTATTTTGCATACGGCAGCAACAGTTACCATCGTATGCTGCAGGATATTTTGCTGGCACAGCTACTGGAGGGCAGATCGGCGAGCAAATTTATTATGTGCGGTCAAGCAAAATATTAAATGCTACCTGTGGTGGGGCGATCATCAGTGTTCTGTAGCACGCATTTCTAGCTGAAGATTATGGAATCGGTTCTTTTCAGAACTATAGATGCTTGAAGATAAGAGTTATGAGAATTTTCGCAACTACTACTAGCGTGAAACTTTCATGTATTCATGCATCATTATTTTTACAATAACGGCCATCAAATATGAACGGTAGTCTTGCCTATGAACAATTTATCCCAGCATATAATAAATATTTAGTCCTACGTCACCATTTCATTCAACCCCTAGGGCTGTATACCTTGTAGTATTTAATGCTAAGCGGTAACTTCCAGCTATGGAAAAAAGACCAAGAATATTCATTTCGTAATCGATATGATGCCCGAATACCGGAGAATAAATCCAGGTGCTTTTGAAATCATTGGTGATCATTTCCAAATGCAATAATGCCAGTAATGTAACAAACAGCATTATGTTGAGCCAGTTATCGAAATGGATGGATTTCTTTTTGCAAAACAAAAACACTTCACATATTATTTTGAATCGAAATAACATATTTTAAATTGTTTGCATTCGGAACGTGTTGCTTGACTGAAGATTAGCACAATACTTCAGCTATTTCTAGCCAAAATGATAAACTTAGTATCAGAACGTTCCTTTCAGCTCTCTAATATTTTTACCTATTGCTATTTTCTCGAATGTAGTCGTTAGAATTTTGTTAGGAACATTGTATAAACATAATTCAGGCAAACAGATTATTGGGCAGAATACATACAGTCTTTACCTATTACCTAATGTATAGGTAATATTAATTTTTGTTTGATATTATGTACCGTACTGCATCAAATTTCGAACCCTTAAGCTATCATGTAACTTCTTGCACAAAACATCAACCAAAAATAATTTTTCTCTTCAATTATTTTATTGTTGTTGCAATTCAGTGCTATTTATATGGGTCATTCCATACGAAGTGTACATACCACTTGGACACGACCATCACTGTTTTTTTTAAAGTTGGGGGAAATATTCATCTACTGTCTCTTTGGAAAAATCCCAATTTTGGTGTCGATTGGAATACCTTTCTCTCTCCAGTACCCCCTCTTTATTGCAAAGTCGCGCAATTTTTGTTAAAAATCTCTTTTTTCTTTTTCTTACAATTGATTGAACAAGATGATTTTTGAAGAAAATAAACCAAGGAATCCAAAAAATATAACTTTTGACCGGAAGTGTTGCCAGATGAATTATTTTTGTATTTGAAAACAAAATTTACATTTTTCGGAAAATACAGCCATTTTTATGTTGAATTTGATAATTTCATCGTGTTCCTTGGGAAAATCCACATAAGAAACAACTATCATCCCGAGGAAATATGAGCCAATCTCGAGATATAACATTTTTACGAAAAAAGATGTATATTTCGTAATTATTTTATTTTATAATTTACAGACGTAAGACACCCGAAAAATAGTGATAGGTGAATTTTGAGGAAAATAAACCAAGGAATCCAGAAAAAATATTGTTTTTCCCCCGGAAGTGTTGCCAGATAAATTACTTTTGTAAATTAAAATTGCATTTTTCGGAAAATGTAGCTAATTTTATTTCAAGTTTGATGGTTTCATCGTGTTTCTCAGAAAATTTTACTTAAGAAGCACTTACTTCCGGTCAAAACTTATATTTTTTCTGGATTCCTTGGCTTGTTTTCTTCAAAAATCATTTATCAGTATTTTTCGGACATCTTACGTCTATGAATTGTAAGAAAAAGAAAAAAAAAATTTGAACAAAAAATGCGTGACAATGCAATAAACAGGGGGGGTCCCACAGAGCGGGGAGTATTCCAATCGACACCAAATTTAGGATTTTTCAAAAGTGACAGTAGATGAATAATTATCCGAACTTTGAGAAAAATCTGTGATGGGCGTGACCAAGTTTGTGCTTTTTCGTGGTCACTTCGTATGGAATGACCCATATAGATTCAAACATGTTCTGTTTATGAAATTAACGAGAATTCAGAACTTGGCTTTGAATCAAATTCCGAACACTTCAATGTAATCACTAAGAAATAGATAGACAAACCGTCTCAACACTGAAAGTCACTTTTTGCAACGCCTGCTTATTCCCTGGAAGTGGCCCTGCAGTGAAGAGCTTCTACATCACTGGGTAAAGGGCATTCCGAGGAACGAAATGGTATACAGCAATCATACTTCTGATTACTCAAGCCAAAATAATGTGATTTTTATACTGAAGTGTTCGAAGTTTGAGACTGTTCGAAGTTTGAATTAAAACGGTATATTTAAGGTTGCTGTCGTAAACTTAATGGCGCAGCAACGCGAGCTGGGAATCAGCTAGTACTTTATTAAAAAACACGTCGAGTAAAAATGTTGCAACTTAACGAGTTAAACTTTTTTTTGTCAAAACTTTCCGCACACAAATCCGCAATACTCACGATTTCTTTACTTGACTCAGCTGGTTACGGTTTATCGATTATTTAATGTTTCAAACTAGCGTTGCACCGAATAATAGGGCTGGGAAAAAGTTTTTTTTTGTGGAAAGTACCGAATTTTCAGTTTCCAGAATAATGATTTTAACTTCAGCTTGTCTAGGGTAAGTCACATTAAGTCAATTATAATTTGGTTTTTTTTATTTTTCTCATCTTATCATCATTCTTCGTTGAATATTCGGCCGCCTGTTCATCCCAATATTCAACAGAACATGATGATTAAATGTGAAAAATTAAAAACCAAATTACTCATGAATTGAAGTGGATTACCCTGGACAAGGTCTAGTTTAAATTATTATTCGATAACCCGAATATCCGGTAATTTTCAAAAATAGCTTTTTCCCAGCCCTGTTATTCGGTGCATCTCTATTTCAAACTAATAAAAACAACCTTATTGAAGCGATAAAACAAATTAGATCCACAGCAGCTTAACTCAAATTTTATTTTTGTTTGTGTTTTGCTGCTAGTGATCATTTACATACGAAGTTTTGAGAAGCTTACATAGTTTTTTTTTGTGTTCTAGCAAACATGCCAAACGGCGATGTCTGTTTATGGAAAAGGATAAATTCTAAATGCAGGAAAAAACCAAGTTGAAAAATAACTTGCATTTATATCAGGTACTTTTTTTGTACTGAAAGGTTTAGAACAAAAAATGCAGTTTTGATTGTAAGTTGATTTATAATTTGTTATTTCGTTATTTTTATACTAATGGTAGAAACCGAAACTAAAACATTTAATATTTTTGTGTATAGGTCCTGTGTAAACATTTTTTTTTGAATTTTGTAACCAAAAACTTTGCGCTTTGATGATTTACACTACTTTCAACTGCCTTCTTGAGCTCAAGTTCTTTCTTAGCCCATATAAAAGTATGCTTTGCAGAATTTCCTCAAACGGTAAAAGATATTAAACTTTAAAATGTCAATTTGTCGTTAATTTTCTGGAGCCTAGCAAACTATTGCCCGCTTAGTTGACCTTACAGACCGAGAGAGACGAAATGGTCGATCGGTCTAAATCAGCGGTTTTCAACCGGGGGGGAATTCCCCCCTAGGGGGGAATTTGACCGTTGCAGGGGGGGAATCGCGAGTGGAAAAATTTCACATGTAATGCGATTTTATGATTGACGGTGGTGCGACATTTTTTCAGTGTCCAATGAATTCGCTCGCGAAAAACCCATGCACCGGTTTTTGCGCATTATTTTGCTCTATAGGCATACGTCAAATAGACCTTTCTATCTGCGCTAGTATTAGTGGTCGATTTCACTAATACAAGTTTTATTTTTGGGCGCAAATAATCAACACGCTGGTGATAACAAAAAATTTCCTCATGCCCCGAACTTTTATTCAAGTTGTAGGCCGATTTTTAGTTTTATTTCATTTATGTTTCCACTAAAACACAGTTTGTTGAAACAGGTAACACGAATGAACTAGGATTCATAAGCGAAATATTTTTCGAAATTGAATATCGGCTAATTTTTTGGTTGAAAACAAATCGATTTTATAAGGATACACGACTAAGCCTGTATTGGTGAGATCTGGCTCATAAAGCTCTATATGCTTGTTGACGATAAATCGTAACACACACCTTCACAAGTGATGCTGAAAAGGCCCGTGTATTGGTGTTTTCCTGCTCCTGCTTGAAACCTGTTTAACATTAAAGTTTAAAAAGCCTTATATTTTTTAATTACTACAGCTTTTCTTTCATGGTGCCGATAGGGGGGAAAAGCTTGTGTAAATTATCAAAAGGGGGTGCATGAACTGAAAAAGGTTGAAAACCACTGGTCTAAATCCTTCACTCTGAATCTATACAGATGCGAATCTATACGGATATAAAATGTACCATACGACACTTCTCATTCGGATCAATTTATCGCAATTGAATTTCCAATTGTTCGTGACAGGCTTTAGGTTACCCTATTCAAAATGAATTCAATTTGTTTATCCTTTACACTAGCAAACATTTTTTTCTGTTTTTATCCTGCTTCCAGGTGAACGGAAAACGTTTGGTTTGGCAATAATAAATCCTCAACAACTATAGTTTTTTCCTACTTTTTTTTCTACATTAGTGAATATAGACAAGGCATGTTGGAAAAAAGTGCTAGAAAAAATGTCACTCTTTTTTATCAACTGCTTCCACTCGGTGCACAATCAAACGCATCTGCACAGCAGGGAGGGCTTAATCATAAAAAAATCATAAAAAAACTTCCGACGCTCGGCTCTGTTCCTAGCCGTGTACTTAGGACATGTTTAACGCGTATGTAAATGTCTAGCTGATAGAAAAAAATTAATTTACATTCGCGTTCGATTGTACTGAATTTGGTTCATACTCTTCAGTTTTTATGTTGTGTCATACATATTTTCCGATGCACTAGTGAATCCATGTGTGAGTGAACGATAAACATAAAAATAAAACTCTGTTTCTGGTTTTCTGCATTTCAGCAATTTATACTGTAAAAAAATCATCAACAAGTTTAAAATATTTTGCTCGATTCGATGGGGTGCTGGATTAGGTTTTGACCTCAACATGACTGTGCTTTGGGAGCTCCAGTTTTACCGCTGTCGAAGGTTGCATGTATTATCATTTTATCGCGAAGACACGACCATCTTTTCGTAAAACTCAGCTGACTAAAACAGATAACCTCACATTGCTCCGGGGCCCTTCTACGGTATCCTAATCGTAAAATGAATGACCGTAGGTAATCAAAAAAATATTAATAATTCAACAGTACCGAGAATATACGAACTCACGATGATAACTGCACATGTCTACATTCGAAGTTAACGACGTGACTAATAAGAGGTGGTCAGTTTATTTGTGGTTGAAAAGAAAGAAAAAAAGTTTCATTATTTTCCAGCGCATTCCCACTCCCGAAAGGTTTACGGCGAGGTCATAAAGCCTGTGAAACAATCAAATCGCAGCTAAAATATACTGATTAAATCGCATTGCCTTCTTAAACCGCGCTTTCAGACTTTGTTTTATGCCATCGCGGAATTTAAACAAGCGGATAATGCTAGTTATAGTGCCAATAAAAGTAATAATGAATTTCGACGGTTAGTAATGTCCTTTACACATCTGGCGAGTCACCATCAACCGTTGGCAAAGAGCAATTGACGCGTTCGGAAAACAAAACTTCCGACGAAGTGGCAACACAAGTGCTACTAAAATTAAACTGTTTAGCGATGAATATGCGATCTATCTTCGCAGATTAGACTTTTCCATTAGGGTTTCTAATGTAAGTAATTTTTTCGTTGAAGAAAAAAACAGCAATTTACAATTTCGATTATAGTTTGTTTTAAAATCCAAACTGGTGCGAGTCAAAATAATCCATCCGAGCAGCAGATAGGCCGGCCACCATTAGCACATTAGCAGTGGAGAGTGTTCCGAGCGACTACTGAATCTACTCACATAAATCTTACGTAAAATAGATTAGCTGCTGATTAGAAACTGCGCACCGAGTAGATGAAAAATGTGTAGTCCCTTTTAAGACGCGTGTGTGTAAATTGAGACGAACGGTTATAAATATTTAATCACTTCGGCCGGTTCTGCGTCAACTCGTTTTTTTTCGTTCGGTGAGAGATTTCGAAGCACTTGGAACCTTACTAGTGGGTTCAAAAATCGGCCTGCACCATTGCGTGGCTTTGGGCTTCGCTCCTCACTTTGTGTCCTATTCTTTTTTTATTGTGTATCATAACTTTTTATTGTTATTGCTTTTTCATTCTCTGCTCGACGTTCACCTTATCTCATTAAGTATTTAAATATTTTCGAAATAAAATTATCATATTTTATTAATAAATTTCACAGGAGAATACCGAACGGTTGGTCAGATTGGATTTGGCCATCATGTTTTCGTTCCATTCTCTCGCTCTGATGCGACACAACAGCGACGACGACGACGACCACGCAGTGGAGCAGCAAAGGCGAAACCAGATCCGATTGTCAACAAACTTTTTCCTCGTATGCTTTTTTCTGGCAAGTGCGGGTTGGAGAGAGAGCAAACGTGAAAATATTCAGACGAAAGCATGATTCGATTTTTTTTAAATTTATAGTAAAATTACCGGCTTAATTTGTTTCCCAAATAAAACGATATGAAAAAAATTCAGCACAATTAGACATTACTTTAAAATTATATTTTCCGCTCAAACGTTTCAGATTTTCGTATTTTCGGTTTTCACTGTAGGGTAAGCGCTCCCATGATGGAGGTAGTACCCATAGTGGTCACTTTTGACGTGAAACTAAAGGGTGATTTTTTCAGAATTTGGTTTTTCTTTCAAAAAAAAAAAACGCATAAAAATTACAAACCTGTATGAAATCTTCATTTGAGCCGATAAATTGGTTTATGCCATTTACTTTTTAAAGATAATTTCATTCAAATGTTGGCCACGGCTACGTTTTAAATGGTCCATACGAAAAGTCTAATCTTGGGTCACTTTTTCGAACATTTCGGCTGGTATCTCGCGAATAACGCGTGTAATGTTGTCTTCTAAGGCTGGAATTGTTGTTGGCTTATCCGCATAGACGAGAGACTTAACGTAGCCCCACAAAAAATAATCTAGCGGTGTTAAATCGCATAACCTAGGTGGCCAATTCACCGGTCCATTTCGTGAGATGAATTGCTCACCGAACTCATTACGCAATATGTCCATTGATTCGCGCGACGTGTGGCACGTTGCTCCGTCTTGCTGAAACCACATGTCAAAAAGACCCAGCTCTTCCATTTCCGGCAAAAAAAGTAGGAGGTTGTATCCAAGACACGACCGCATAACCGACGTAGAACTACGCACACTATTAACAAATGCATTGTTGTAAGTGTTTCAATAATGAGTCATAAAGTCTACTAATGCTTGCTTTGTGCTGTCTCAACAGTGGGGGAATAAAGACACTGAAATCACGAGCTGTAAAAGCTCGAAATTCAGTAAATTAAACGGCCGCTACAGATTTAAATTGCTAGTATCCAGCACAGATGGCTCGCTTGAGTTGTTAAAAAATTATTAACCTTCAAATATTTGCCTTGAAAAAGGCATTTTGCTGCCTAAAACTGGATTTGCTGATGGTAACCTTTATGCTGCCTCAGTAGTGCGACAATAACGGCAGTCTGGCGACACACGCTGAGAAGTGAGAAGAGCCGCGCTGCTCCTGAGACATGGTGACCAACCACAGGTGAAGTGATTTGTTTGATTTAAAGGCAACCACAGGCGCAACCCGCTGCTATCCGCTGCAATCCGCTGTTACTGCTGAGATCTGATATCTGCTGATACTGCTATCAACGTTGTGGACGGTTTAGCCAGCTCATCTTCCGACTAATGAATGTAGCTGATTTTACCAGAAACACTCTTTTATTTATTTATTTGTCAGCGTCTCGAACTTGTTATAACAAAGGTTCCACAGACTGTAAATTATTCTAAGGCTCTAATTCTATTCTTAAAAATAAATTTAGAAATATTAAAATCGAATACTCTAGTGACACTGTTAAACGAACGAAGACATCTGTCCAGAGGATTATTAAAACCATAGGAAGTTCTATGACGTCTAATAAACAATAAGTCACGCTCACGCAATCGTCTAGTAGGGACATAAAACGATACATTACATAACAATGAAGGACTCTCAAGATTCCCCTGAATCAGATTAAACGCAAAAATCCTCTGCAAATTAGTACGTCTGGAATTAAGCGTCTCCAAGGCGATAAGTTTACAGCGGCTTTCATAACTGGGCAGGTTAGCTGGGTCAGACCAAGACAAGTGGCGAAGGGCAAATCGAATAAAGCAACGCTGGACTCTCTCTAGTCGAATAATTTGCGTTGTATGAACTGGCGACCGAACGCATACCGCATATTCCAAAATGCTCCGAACCAGCGAGCAAAACAGCGCCTTGGGAGCATAAATGTCGTTGAAGTCTTTGGTGGTACGTCGAATAAATCCTAGTGTTGCGAACGCTTTAGCGGTTGTGATAGAGATGTGCTCGTCGAACTTGAGTTTACTATCAACGATGACTCCAAAGCGAAACTTGCCATACATGCTACATGTTTATAGCTACTTGAAGAGCATCAAGGTGCCAATTTAACAGCGAAACAAAAAAAAACATGTTAGTTTTAGTATTAGATTTAGTTTCAGCTCGTAGTCGGCAGCGAGGGTAAAGAATTTGCCTTTAGCTTATAAGATATTTTAGACCATAAGGTATTAGATTTAATTGGCTCCGTAAAACATTAATTTGTATTGTGCCGTGTCAAATAAATGTTGTGTGAACAAAAAAAAAAAAAAAACGATGACTCCAAGATTTCGGAAAGAAGCAACGCGTTGCAAGGTCTTTACTTCAATAGAGTCTTCGAAATCGATTCTAGTTTGCCGGCGGGAAAATGTTATGAATTTACATTTTTCGATGTTTAATTTCATCCCGTTTTCAAGGCACCAACGTTGTAACTCATTTATATCCGTCTGTAGTACATAACAATCGAGGTGAGTCTTCACAATGCGATAAATTTTTAAATTGTCAGCGTACAGAAATTTCTCACATTTCAAACGAGAGCACAGATCGTTGATGAATAATATAAATATGAGCGGACCTAGGACACTACCTTGTGGAACGCCAGATGCGATGGTGAAGATGCGAGAATGCGAGCCGGTTACGAAAGCATTTCGCTCTGTCAGATAGTAGCGCAGCCAATCCGTAATCCTGCATGGAAAACCCGAGTAATTGAGTTTAGCTATAGCAATATTATGTGGCACTTTGTCAAACGCCTTTGCGAAGTCGAAATATAGTGTGTCGATCTGTAGTCTGTTCTCGATTTCATTTGAAAGGAAACTGGTAAACGTCATGAGATTCGTAGCTGTTGACCGTTTCTTTACAAATCCGTGTTGAGACTCTGATATCAATGGTAGAGAAGCAGCATAGAGTACGTCGTGGACTAATTCTTCAAAGAATTTCGCCAGGCAGCACAAAATTGAAATACCACGATAATTCTCTACTGCGTGGCTAGAACCAGCTTTGTGAATCGGGCAAATTGAAGCGGTTTTCCATAAACTGGGTAATGTACTTTGACGTAGTGAGTTGTTGAAAATAATTTCTTAAGGAATATTCAGAGAATCAGCGCACTCTTTCAGGAACAATGGCGGTAGATTATCAATTCCCGGTCCCTTAGAAGCGTCTAGCTTTTTCAAGGCAGACCACACATCATACTGGGATATTTCAACGAGCGGAAGATTGAGGTTGAAAGTTGGGCAGTTTCTGAGACTATCAGGTGAAAATGTTGGTGAGTTTGTGCTATGCACGGATTCAAAAAAATCAGCGAACAGATTTGTTAAACCAACAGGTGATTTTGCAGTTGTGCCGTTCAGGGTCATATCAGTAGTAAGGCGATTGGTGCGTTTGCTGTCGCGTATGAACGCCCAAAACGAAGAGGGATTCTGTTTAGCAGTCGTTTCCATACGAGCAATGTAATTACGAAACGCCACAGTTTGACATTCGCCGGCTTCATGGAAGGACGGTCTACGACTGACCAAATCTTTACACTGCGGCAGATCCTCCAAAAGTGCCGTGAGTTTAGAGTCCCTACACACCATCTTTTCGTTTATTTTAAAGCCGCATACGATTCAATAAACTGACAAGAGCTATGGAAAATTCTAGACGAAAACGGCTTCCCGGGGAAGCTGACAAGACTGATTAAGGCTACGATGGAGGATATGAAGTGTAGTGAGAGAATTTCGGGTGGAACGTCGGACCCATTCGAGTCTCACAGGGGGCTCCGACAAGGTGATGGTCTCTCCTGCTTATTGTTTAACGTCGCGCTAGAGGGTGTTATGAGACGAGCGGGGCTTGACATGCGGGGCACGATTTTCAACAGATCAGGTCAATTTATTTGCTTTGCGGATGACGTGGATATTGTCGGCAGAAAATTTGAGACGGTGGCAGACCAGTATACTCGACTGAAACGTGAATCAGATAGGATCGGACTGAAGATTAATACGTCAAAAACTAAGTATATGCTTGCAGGTGGGTCCGAGCACGACAGGACACGCCTAGGCAATACGGTAACAATCGACGGGGATAAGTTCGAGGTGGTCGACGAGTTTGTGTACCTCGGCTCTCTGGTAACTGAGAATAACGATACCAGCCGGGAGATAAGGAGACGTATTATCAGTGGAAGTCGTGCCTACTATGGGCTCCATAAAAAACTACGGTCGCATAATCTGAGTCTTCGCACCAAGTGTATCCTGTACGAAACGCTAATAAGACCGGTCGTTCTCTACGAGCATGAGTTTTTGAACGTCGGGTGCTAAGAACCATCTTTAGCGGTGTGCAGAAGAACGGAGTGTGGAGGCGTAGGATGAACCACGAGCGTGCGCGCCTCTACGGTGAACCCAGTATTCAGAAAGTAGCTAAAGCTGGAAGGATACGCTGGGCAGGGCATGTAGCTAGAATGCCGGATAGCTACCCTGCAAAATTGGTGTTCGCTTCAAATCCGGCGGGAACGAGAAGGCGAGGGGCGCAACGAGGGAGATGGGTGGACCAGATGGAGCACGATCTGCAAAGTACCGGGTGCCCGCGGAACTGGAGGCAGGCAGCCATGGACCGTGTGAATTGGCGGAACCACGTTATGCAGGCCATGTCTTAGGACGTACGGCCATCTAAGTAAGTAAGTAAGTAAGTAAGTCCAGTAAACGTCCGCGTGAATTCAAAAGAGTGTTGATTTGATAGAGACCAGAAGCAACCATCGATTCAACTAATACGATTTCCTGTTCAGAAGATGCGTTTGACGGCAGCAAACCATTGATGTCTTTGTCGTTACTCCATCTCAGCTGAGGAAGATTGTAATCTCCAACGACCACGAACTTGTCGGCATCAGACATGCGTTCACGAAGTTGCAGAACAGCGGCAGTGTGCGAGGAATATAACAGCGGTTGCGAGTTAGGACGGAAATAGATTCCGCAAATGTAAACGTATAGTCGAAGGTTGCTACGAAATAGGCCACGCCTTTCTGTTCAGTTTTGTCATTCTCTAATGTTCTTTAGACGAATTATTCCTTAATTCGCATTTGATTGTTGTATACAACGAATAAATACCGATCGTGCTCTCACACACGCAAAGATTTCAACCCCTATCGTGTCGCTGTTTGTAACATCAAGCGATTTCGTTTGCTTGCTGTTGCGTGTTGCATCATCTTGCAACTGAGCAGCTGGCAGACGACGAAATTCTGTCCATGCTGATTGATTGAATTTCAATTTATTCCTGTAAAGTCGAATTAATCACCTCTGTTAAGGTGTTCTAATAAAACAGGGCAGTTTGTTGTTCAAAATCGGTTATGCTGATCGCAGCCTTTGTGCTGCCCCGCCAGTGGGGGGATTAGGTAAATAAATCAAGTATATTTTTTGATCGTGACTGAATTTGATTGCTAGGGTCCAGCACAAAATGCTTGTGTTATTGCCAACAAATTATTAACCTTCAATTACTTGTTTATTTGCCTTGAGAAAGGCATTTTGCTGTTCAAAATCTGTAAAAGCTGTTTTCGCATTCAGTAAATTAGACGGCCGCGACAGAATTGTGTTTTCTTGGATTCAGCACAGAATGTGTTGTTGCCAAAATAAAGCGAAACTTTATTGCGGGAAGAAGGCCGAAGCCCTTAACTGACATATCGAGACGTTTGGTGCTGCCCCGCTGCTGCTTAGATACGTGATGTAATTTGTTTACTGGCGCAACCCGCTGCTGCTACTTCCGCAATTCGCTACGATGCGGGTTAATAGTTATACTATTCTGTCGACCTATTTTGGGAAAGGCAGCAAGCGACCTATCAGAGGACGTAATTTTCGTTTCAACAAGGCTTGACAATTTTCAATAGTACAATAGTTCGCATGATCAATCAACACTTTTCTACATTTGGGTGGATGCGTGTATAATTTTCCAATCAATCGCTGCAAGAATCAAGGACATCGGTTGAAAACAAACCGATTTATAAGCATTCAAAAAATGACATTTTCGTTAATATTTTTCCTATTTACATCCCTATGTGGTAGGCTAAAGAAAAACGTAGTTCTACGTCAAAAAATCAGAAATCATCGCGCGATAGCAAGCGACATTAACCGTAACGTTGCGATTTTGATCATCTTTGAAGAAGTACGGACCAATGATGCCTCCAGCGTGTAAACCGCACCAAACCGTGCATTTTTCTGGGTGCATTGGCGATTCTTATTCATTGGCTTATTAACATAACCATTCAGTCAGAAATGAGCTTCGTCACTGAACACAATTTTTGCGCGAAAAACATTTTCACAGAGGACGAATTTTGGTAATAAAATTCGGTTATTCGTAAGCGTTGTTCAGGCTGTTCATGGTGAAATGGCAAACCAAACTTAGTACATTAGACTTTGACAACTGTCTGAATTCTCGCGTGAACTGTCAAATCTGAATACACGAAAAACCAAATAGTGAGAGAGTCACCCTTTATAACCGTTTTTTTAGGCTACATAAAACCCGTATTATTTTGTTGGGTCATTAGAGTAACCAGTTCTTGAATAAAGTGTCCAGAAAAAACCCAAAATAATCCACCTAGCGGTGCGACCCAGCCTTTCTCTTTCGAACTTATTACTTGTTTGAATACATTTACCTTCACTTGATATGAATACAAACCTTCACTTGATATGAAAAAATACTCCATGATAATTTCTACTGAAATCATTTTTCACTCTAAATAACGAATTTCTGGTATCCTGGTATAATCGAAATGTCACTGTACTCATATAGGTCGTACTCGATTATAAATATTTTAAGATTCAACTTTTTATAGTAGGAAAATTTGGCTGACGCAGTTGCTCTTATTGGTATGATTCCCTTTTGCTGAGATATATCCGTACACCATTTATTATCGGTTTTAAAACCGGGGTGCTAAATCCAGATGACCACTTCTGGTTGCCTGAATACATACTAAAATGGTCAATCATTGCCTAATCTGGGTATTTCGATGGCGACATTCTGTTTCTGAACAACAGCCTAAAAAGACAAAATATAATCCAATATGAGAATTTGTGGAACAGTATGATACCCAGAGGCCAAAAATCAACTTCAGGCGCCATTCAAAGTTTTATGAATAGTAGATTCCAGTATCGTTACCCAATGTGAGTTCTTCAGGAACTGTGATAATGCCCAGAGGCCGGGAATCAACTCCATACTTAATTTTGCGACTTAGGGTTTCTGGAAAACAACCTTAAATTGCCAAATACAATCCAATAAAGGTATTTTCACTCTTCGGGTTCTAGAATATTGATGTTGTATTTAAAGTAATAATTGGAGTATAAAACGTAAAATTTGACGTTATGTTTGTGCTAAAGAATTAGCGAAATAAAAACATTACTCCTAATTTCAAACAATTTAATCACGAGCAATACGTACAAGTAGTACAATACATTTTGGTCAACCAATTTATTTTCTTTCCATAACTTTTGAACCACGTATCAAATTGTTATTTGTATTTGTATTTGAATAATCCATCTGACAATAAATATTCTTAATGAATAAATAAATTAGCTAATCACATTTCTAAGTCTATTTACAAAATATCGGGTTGGTTCGTCGAATCCAAAGTGCTCTTCAACATCAGTAAAGCTACGAACACACGCTGTGAACGGTTAATTATTTCCAAACAAGGTACGGTGATAAATTAGTTGCAATAACGTCGTGTTTCGAAGAGATCTGTTTGGGATACGAAAGTTCAACATTTGGAGTAGTCCAGGAGCATCAATTTCGCCATTTAAGAGCTTAGCGATAAACAATGATTGCTGTAACTTCCTTCGACGTTCAAGAGTATCTAATCCCAGAAGCCGGCACCTATCATACTATGAAGGTAAACTGTCGGGGTTACGCCAGGGTAAGTTCCTTAGGGCCAAGCGAATAAACCGTTTTTGAACCCGTTCAATCCTAAGTCTCCAAGTAATCTGGTAAGGATGCCATATGATGACTGCATATTCTGAAATTGGACGTACAAGTGCGCAGTACAAAGACTTCCAACAATGTGAGTCAGAAAAGTCCTTAGCAACCTTGGATACAAAACCTAGTTGTCGTGTAGCTTTCGATATCAATCCAGAACGGTGCAAATCAAAGGTCATTTTTGAGTCCAATAAAATTCCCAAATCAGTCACTTTACTAACTCTAGTAAGTAATTTGCCGTCAATATGGTAATCGAACACTGTTGGTTGTAATTTACGATGAAATGAGATAACCTGGCATTTTTTAACACTAATAATCAGTTTGTTTCTGTGACACCAGTCAGCAAACAAACTTAAACAGGTTTTTAAACGCCAACAATCCTCCTGCGTTTGTACTACAGCATACAACTTTAGGTCGTCAGCATACACTAGTTTCAGACAACGTTTGTCCAGTATCAAAGCAGCGTCATTGAAATACAAAATAAATAAAAGCGGTCCGAGATTGCTGCCTTGTGGGACACCAGACTTATTCGAAAAAGGCCGTGATACACAACCATCAATCATCACTCGAAGTTCACGATCAGTTAGATAGGATTCCAACCAGGTCACCAGTTGAGTAGAAATCCCAAGCCGAGACAATTTGTGTAACAATATTTGATGGTCAATTTTATCGAATGCTGCCTTCAAGTCAGTATAAATCGTATCTACCTGCACTTTATTTTCCATGCTCGTGATACACTCAGAGGTAAATTTCATTAAGTTTGTTGTTACCGACCGCCCAGGTATAAAGCCGTGTTGGTCAACAGAAATCACCTCGCTTAAAAACAGGATACATAAAAGACTGCTTCCAAATGCGAGGAAATTTCATTTGCTGAAATGAGCGGTTGAAAATGTCGCTTAGAGGTTGAGCTACAGCAGCAATACAACGACATATCACAACTGCAGGTAGACCATCAGGACCAGGAGCAAACGATCGTTTCAACTTTTTCGCAGCTGACAATACCATATCTACGTTTACAGTACAAGCACGCAGTTCAACCAAGTCTGCGGGAACATCACGGATGGCATCATTTATCTCTGTTCTGGATGAGAAATTCGTTGAGAACACCGAAAAAAATTCAGATAGACATTTTTTGGTATCGCAGAACTTTTTCGCTTAGAATCGATGAAACGCCAGAAACTACGTGGATTTCTTGTTAAACTCATTTGTACCCGTAATACGTACGATTTGTTGAGACAGGAATTCAAAAACCTATATGCCTTACTAGCTTGCTGAAACCTAGTTTGGTTACCAGAAGTTCTACGTCGTTGTAGGTTCCGTTGACAAGCGTTGCGCACACGTTTCAATTCTCGTAAGCGATAAGTGCTCCAGGCGGGTGAAACAGGTGGTCGAATCCGCGGTACATTCGCAACTAGCCAATTGTTCAAAAGAGAACAAAACGTTTCTGCCATTTCATCAACATCGTTCGTAAAAATCGTACTCCAGTCAACCGTAGTCAAATACTGCGAAAGGGCCTCGAAATCGATCCTACGAAAGTTCAAAGGCCGTTCATTTCGCCTATCAGCTGATCCTTCACACACAACTTGCACGGGAAGAGATATTTCAAGCGGGGGGTGGTGGGAGTCAACGGGTAGAAACGGAGTCGAGCAGATATACACAGCAGCCTCACAATTTGGCGAACAAAAACTAAGTCAAGAATCCGATTGAGAGCGTTGCAAATAAGGTTCCTTTGGTGAAGGCACAAATAATTCATACCGTCCAAAAGAGTGCTGCTAGCCGCCGGTAGCTGAGAAGAATCGCATACAATACTATTATCTATCGAGTTCCATCGCATACGTGCTTGGTTAAAATCTCCGCACACCAAGACAGCGTCATTGGGAAGACATTTCTCGCTCAGCTCATTCAGTGACAAAATATGATCGTTGATTACTCTCACGTCGTGGCTTTTGTCCGGTGGGATTTAGATACACATATAAATTTTTTCCCTTTAATAGTCGCAGAAACACATATTTGTTCCAGGCTTTGGCCATACGATAAGTGCACCACACGGCTGGCATATCGTTGCGAAACAGCGATCAAAACGCCACCAAAACGAACTTCGTTGCTGTTATCTGGACTCCGATCACAACGAAATACATTGAAATCAGCACCAAATAGTTGCTGCGAGGTAATACAGTTGTCAAGTCCTGTCTCGGTCATGATGATCACGTCATAGTTGCAGTCGGTTACTGCTAGAAGCAGGTCGTTAATTTTAGTCCTCAAGCCACGTACGTTTTTGTAGAAGGTCCAGATGTACTCGTCCGCACAATTGCCGTTGCGCTGCAAGGTACAGTCATTGAGAGCGGGGGGGATTCAAAATTGGTAAAATACTCGCCTTTGGCAGGAACCAGTTGGTTCCTGCCGTCCATATTACATCGCATTTCAATTAAATCGTCGTTGTTGAGGTATACGGCAGGGGTTCCAGTACAGATTACTCCCTGGTCGCAATGTAAAGCGGCCGTGTCAGGTTTTTTGGCTGTTCCAAAAATTCTCTAAATATTAAACCAGTTGGCCAAATCTCCCCATTAAGAGCATGTTTTTTCAACGAAGGGTCGAGACCAATTTTAAAGGACAGGAAAGTCATTTGAGAGACATCCTTCCCTTTCGGCACAAGACGAATCACGTTTATAGGATCATTTGTTTCTAAACAACAAGAAACGATTTTTTCCACATCATTATCAGGCGTGATGAAAGGAACAGAAAGATTTTCAAAATCAATCGACTTTGTACCTTTGTTTGCAGCTGGACATGTGGTTTGGTCAAAATTAGCACGACGACGTTTTGCATTCAAACGTGGCCAAACTGGTGTTCCACACTCAGTTGACACAGCAGACAGCATAGGCGAAGAGCAGAGCGTTTGTTTTGTGTCGATGTAGAAGAAATATTGTTTACTTTTTTGCTCAACACCTCAACCAAGCCGGATAATTGTTGTAATTGCGAGGCAAGGCAGTCAGTGCTCTTTGGATGGGAAGAATCCAAATCGGCCAAGTAGGCACGGATGCTTCTTCCGTTTAGCAAACTTTTACATTCAGGGCAGATAAATAGAACTTTTCCAAGACCAAAAATATCTCTGCACGCTCGAAGGTTGATGCCACAACATTGCTGGCTGATGTGGAACAATGTTTCGCAAAAACCGCAACGCACAGGCTCCAAATAATTTATCTCCACTTTACAGGCGCCGCACTGTTTTTTACTCTCCATTGCTAGCGTTTGGAATCTCTTTCGTAGCGTTGAATGTGCTAATAGTTTCAGCCTATTGTTAACGGTCGCAATGTAGTAAGACGGTTATCGAAGTCGAGAAATAAATATCGAATTATTCGAATGTGAGCACAAATAATCAGCTGTAATCCACTTTGCAGCTAGTACGCAGGTAATAAATAAACTAAGTATCAAAAAACCGAACCGATTAGCAAAAAAAAAACACAGTTTAAAAACGAAAAAAACTAGATATCACGGAATCAAAACAATCGTACTTTAGCAGTGATGCCAAACTTGAGTTATGAAATTTGTTACTTGTATGTTTGAGAGACAGCCCGTAGTTATTCAAATAAGTCGTGTAATCTTCGAGGTTAATGGACCTTCGTTGTTTTCACATTTTAATACATAACGGTTGAAATGAAAGTTCAGCCATCTTTGGGAAAACGAGTGAATTTGAAAAATCATCGGAACATGTTTCTTTCCACAGCTTTCGAACATGTGTTCATAATCATTATAAAATTCTATAGTTAGAATTTAACTAGCCCGTTAATTTGATAGCAATATTGTTCAAATCGGTTGTGTTTCTAAGATAATGAAGTTTCGTGACTTTCACATTTTGATACCTTACAGACAAAGTTACAGCCTGATTGCAATGATATTCAATGGGATATTATGAGGCAGCTAGACCTCTTATTTCACACTTATTTTGTGAAGAAATATTTAGCCATCTTTGAGAAAAGTAAGTAAGTTTAAGTATTCTTCGAAATATGTTTCTTATCACAGCTAGATTTCACATTTTTGAACATAACAGGCAAAGTAATGGTCCGACCAAAGGCAATTTACAGGGTGGTGCGAGGAGATACAAGGACATTCTCAAAAAGGTTGATGCAAATACTATGTCCAAAACTGAAAAAAATGAATTAGAAAAAATAATTCTACAATACGAGGACATATTTTGTTTGAAAAATGATCCTCTGTACATCAATAATTTTTACACACAAAACATTATCCTATCGGACAATAGTTCAGTGTACATACCTAATTATAAAACAATTCATGCTCAAGGAGAAGAAATAGATAGTCAAATTCGAAACATGTTAAACGAAGACGTTATAGAACCTTTAGTTTCATCCTATAATTCACCGATATTATTGGTGCCAAAAAATCATATAATACACAGAAAAAATGGCGTTTGGTTGTTGATTTTAGACAACTAAACAAGAAAATTATGCCCGATAAATTCCCGCTTCCAAGAATCGAGAGTATTCTGGATCAACTCAGAAGAGCAAAATATTTCACAACACTGGATCTGATGTCGGGTTTCCATCAGATTCCATTAGACGAAAATTCAAGGAAATATACAGCATTTTCTAAAGGGTGATTTTTTAAGAATTTGGTTTTTCTTAAAAAACGCATAAAAATTACAAAATTGTATGAAATCTTTATTTGACCCGATAAATTGGTTTATGTCATTTACTTTTTAAAGATAATTTCATTCAAACGTTGGCCAGCATTTCGGCTGGCAACTCGCGAATAACGCGTGTAATGTTGTCTTCCAAGGCTGGAATTGTTGTTGGCTTATCCGCATAGACGAGAGACTTAACGTAGCCCCACAAAAAATAATCTAGCGGTGTTTAATCGCATGATCTAGGCGGCCAATTCACCGGTCCATTTCGTGAGATGAATTGCTCACCGAACTCATTCCACAATATGTCCATTGATTCGCGCGATGTGTGGCACGTTGCTCCGTCTTGCTGATACCACATGTCAACAAGACCCAGCTCTTTCATTTCCGGCAAAAAAATCAGAAATCATCGCGCGATAGCGAGCGCCATTGACCGTAACGTTGCGATTTTGATCATCTTTGAAGAAGTACGGACCAATGATGCCTCCAGCGTGTAAACCGCACCAAACCGTGCATTTTTCTTGGTGAATTGGCGATTCTTGTATTGCCTCTGGTTGCTCTTCGATCCAAATGCGGCAATTTTGCTTATTAACATACCCATTTAACCAAAAATGAGCTTCGTCACTGAACACAATTTTGTGCGAAAAGCATTTTTCACAGAGGACGAGTTTTGGTAAAGAAATTCGATTATTTGTAAGCGTTGTTCAGGCGTAAGTCTGTTCATGGTGAAATGGCAAACCAAACTGAGTACATTAGACTTTGACAGCTACCAGAATTCCCGCGTGAACTGTCAAATCTGAATACACGAAAAACCAAATTGCAAAAAAATCACCCTATAAAAACACTGGTCATTATCAACTCAAAAGACTACCGTTCGGATTAAACATTAGCCCGAATAGTTTCCAGAGAATGATGACTATAGCGATGGCAGGTCTAACACCTGAACGTGCATTCATTTATATAGATGACATAGTGGTCATTGGATGTTCACTGAGACATCATTTAGAAAACTTAACATCAGTGTTTCAACGACTAAGACAATATAATTTAAAATTAAACTTATAGAAATGTAAATTTCTACGAACTGAAGTGACATACCTAGGACACAAAATTGCCGATAAAGGAATATTACCAGATGAGTCCAAATTCGAGGCTATAAAAAATTATCCTACACCAAAAAGTGCTGACGACGTACGAAGATTTGTAGCTTGTTGCAACTATTATCGTAGATTTGTCGAAAATTTTGCTAATATAGCATATCCATTAAATCAGCTTTTGAAGAAAAATTCTACACTCCAATGGTCAGATAAATGCTAATATGCATTTGATCAACTGAGACAACTATTTATGTCACCAAAATACTCCAATACCCAGATTTTACTCGAGAATTTATTCTGACAACAAATGCGTCTGACATTGGTTGCGGAGCTGTCCTGTCACAAATAACGGAACAGGGCGACCAACCAGTGGCGTTTGCGAGTAAGACTTTTACTCCAGCCGAAAAAAATAAACCAGTGATATTGGAAGAGCTAACAGCCATACACTGGGCGATCAATTATTTTGAATCGTACATGTACGGTAGACGTTTTACTATAAGAACAGATCACAGACCTTTAGTTTATCTGTTTAACATTAAGAACCCAACGTCAAAACTGACAAGAATGCGTATCTATCTTGAAAGTTTTGATTACGATATTGTATATATTAAAGGTAAGGAAAATGTAGCAGCCGACGCATTATCCCGTATAGTTACTACATCAGAAGAATTAAAACAATCAAATGTACTGTTAGTAAATACAAGGGCAATATCCCGGAAGAAGGCGCAAACAATGAATAGAAAAGAAAATAAGCATGAAATAAAGAAGATTGATCACCTCCCAGTATATGAAACAGAAAGTCCTACGGAAACAAGAAAAATGATAAAACTGTCGACAGCCGTAATAGACAACACAATAAAATTCATAATATTGAATAAAAATAACAAAACACCTGTGGCATTAGTGCATCAGGATGTTAGAAATGGAAGTCAAGCTTCAGAGTTTGCTCTTCCAGAAATTGAGAAGCATGCAAAACGAAGTAGAACAAGAAAAATAGCGCTGTCTGCAGACGATATAATATTCAAATTGGTACCAATAAACTATTTTAAAATTATCGCAAATGATGTTCTTCGTGATTAGCAAATAGTTATTTTTTAAGAACCTAGATTTGTAGATATTGAAACCGAAATACAATTAATTTTACATAACCATCAGAATACCCCAACAGGAGGACATGCGGGACAATATCGTTTGTATCTACGTGTCCGTGAGAAATAAAAATGGCATGATATGAAAGGGTCTATTGCTCAATTCGTGAGGGCCTGCGAATTGTGCAGGAGAAACAAGATTATCAAACATGCAAAAGAACCAATGATGATTTCAACTACACCGTCTTAAGCTTTCGAAATCATTTCAAAAGATCCGGTAGGACCACTACCTAGAACAGTAAACAACAATCGTTACTGCATTACTATTCAGTGCGATCTTACAAAATATATTACAATAGTCTCTATTTAAAACAAAGAAGCAACCACAATAGGAAGAGCTTTAGTAGAAAATTTTATTCTTACTTATGGACACTTTTTAAAAATACGATCTGATCAAGGAACTGAATATAATAACGAAGTTCTTGAGCAGATTAGCAAATTACTTCAAATTAAACAAACATTTTCTACACCATATCACCCACAGTCGATTGGTTCTTGGAGAGAAATCACAGGTGTCTCAACGAATAGAGTGTCAATTCGCAATTTTTTGCGGTTTCTCGTGCTTAAGTGCCTAAGAACTTGAAGAGAATTACAATCCCCATTCTATTCGTTGTGCGTGGATCTTCTTCGTTTATCACTGTTTTCGGACCGTCCATCTGCAGAGAAAAAGTGTAGTTATGAATATTGTTATGCAGTTTGAAATGAAAGCTGCAATCATAAATGTGTGAAGATTAGTGTACATTGTGCCAGACATGATCCAGTAAAATTATATGATGATTTCTGGAAGCAGCCATTTCATCCGGTGGCGGAGCGCTTCCTCGAAAGTGCTCACAATCACCAAGGAAACGGTGTGATTGTTTATGTGCGAGTGGTGAAAAAAAAGTAACGGAATGCTTTGTGCGCTGAATGCTGACTCGATGTATAAGATAAGTGCATTGTGTTTATATTTACAAAAAAAACATTTCTCGCGTAATTTTTCAAAGCGACCTATCTAGCATTGAGGGGCTCTCTTTGTTTACTTTCTCTTTGATCAATAATAATGTTATTTTTTCCATATTTCATAACACTCAATGCATAGTAAGCAAGACAGTATTACTATCTCTCGATTAAGGGGAAGAAAGATTAGAAAATATATATGTAACGACGTAATTAACGAAACAAAGTGAGAGAAGAGAGAATCTGTCATTGTTACTTAGGTCCCTCTGAAAAATTACGCGAGATTTATTTTATAATTTCGCTCAGTGGTTGAGTGATTCTTTTTCGAAACTTGAGTAGATTTTTATATCTTCCGGGAAATAGCAAATATAAGCTAGTTTTATAAAATCTTTTCTTATACTTTCAAGATTTAAATACTTAAACTTTCACATAATTTTGTTGGTATTTCGTCAAGCTTCATTTCAAGATTTTTCTAGCTTTTGAACAATTATTGATTTTTGAGTGACTATTTCAAAGTTTTGTAAATAGGGATTACATGAATGCACGACTGTGTGTTCAAAGTTTTGTAAATAGGGATTACATGAATGCACGACTAAGTGTGTATGTTTCACTTTTTCGATTTTTCTTGCTTTTGGTTTATATACTGTGTTTCAATTTTGACTAGTTCGGCATTTTGTTAATAAACTCAATATACTGGCCAATTTGGATATCCGCGTTTTTGAATAATTAAGGCTTTGTATGCATGAAACTTTGCCAATTTTTCCCGCATGATATCATGCTCTATAACATTCGCATCGAAATGTCGTGTCCCCGAGCGTCTGCGTCGGTAGAAGGGAAATTAGCGGTCGTGCGTAATGCTTCGGTTTACGTTTTCGAAATGAAGTGATTTCGCGGGGTATACCCAGAATACGTGTTCATGTCTCACAGTGACCATTTAGCCGAAAATTTCCTTCGGTCGATAAATACCGTAACTAACGAAAACGCGATGTATAGCTTCCAAAGAATCCCGTCAGCCGACGTGTACTCGGGATTGACAAATAGCTGGTTGCTACAAGTGGCAAAGGCTATTTCACGCGCGTCGTACGCAGAGGATCGCGGTGTTTGGCAAGAAAGATACTCATGGTTCGTTTCCGTAATAAGCGCGCAACATTTCTATATTCCGTTTTTCAGGTGTGTTTTTCGCGGGATCGTTTTCTTTTTAGAGCAGACGAAGTGAATACGAGAGACGTCGTTAGTCGATCTGTTAGATAGAAAATATCCGGTTTACCGAACCCCTAGAAACTCCGTGCTTATACCTTTCATGAGGCCGTTTTATTTTCAGATAGATCACCAACGCGCAATAGCTTTCGGTATAAAGAGGATCACCTTACGAGAAGATATCCAATCATTTGAAGTTGTCTCAATTCGGTCAAAGATCCAGTATCCATGCGTTCGATTTATTGTTGCGGTGTTACATTGTTAAACTGAATCAGTTCGAATCGCATTATGATTATCGTGGCGGATGTAATGGCGCGACACTTGTTCTAAAGAACCCGACGCTCGAAATCAGCGCATCGTTTACCAAAACGAACCCTGCTGTATACCTTGCCCTTTCTCCAACATCCCAGTGATTCCTCGTGGAAGTGCAGAGGTGTTCTCGGCTTCCATAAAGCGAGTATCACGTCAACATTTTCCTATACAAACTCCTTCTTTGACCTGCATTCGGATGCGGCCGGCGCTGGTATTGCCTAATAAACAGATTAAGGTCACCAGTTTTTACACATTGAGGATGCATGTTGGTCCCAAGCATCATCTATTGGTTCTCTGTGTAATTACTGCTGATCTGGCAATAACGGAGTAGCAACCGCGGGCGGTCAATCATGCTCATGCTCATGCTCAATAACAGGCAAAGTAATGGTCCGATTGCAAAACAAATCAATTGGGTCTTATGGGGAAACTAGGCCTTCCATTTGACACTGATTTTATGAAAATCGGTCAAGCCATCTCTAAGAAACATGACTGAGATTAAACAATTTCCAGAACACGTTTCCTTCCATAACTTTTAAACCACAAGTTAAATCTTTATAAAATTTAAAAGTTAAGGGTTTTTGGGTAGCCCGTTCATTTGAAACCCATTTTGTTCAAATCGGTTGTGTAGTTTTTGAGATAATGATGTTTCTTGATTTTCACATTTTGATACATAACCTCTAAATTAAAAATTCGATTACATCAAAATTCAATAGAGTTTTTTGAGGCAACTGGACCTTTCATTTGCAATTTATTTCATTTTAAGTTTAGTAAAGCGGGCAATGTATGTAATTTGCGAGAATGCGAAAATGAACGGGAATAGAAGGCAGACAGACGTCCAAGCTGAGTTTCAAACTTGTTTAAAGATTTTTGTAGGAGCAATTCGTAACCAGATAGCGCTACTAGTGACGTCAGCCTCATACACCAGCGAGAAAAAATGTATTGTAGCGATAAGGTCACCAGGCGGCGCTAGTATACAAGTGATTTATAACACAATTCTCTTTGAAAATTCACACGGAATTTTCGATCAATTTTGACGTCCAAACAGTCTGTAAGTGATGTGACTTTTAGGCTCAGAAAAAATTTCCCTCGTCCAGACGGGACCCGCAACCTCCGTTGTCTCCGGCAAAGTGTTCTGGCCAATTAAACTACGAGGAAAGGTATAACTCGCCCTAAACCAAAGTCAAATCACCCTGTACTATTGTGTTCCCGTATCCCAGCACACCACGATGAACTGCACACACTGCCCTGTGGGGATTTATTTTTGTAACTGAGAGCGAGTGATCTCTTCACGCACACTGTGTATAACGACTTATTATATCTACAGCGACGCAAGCGATGAGACAATCTGAGTCTGAGTTTCGAACTTTGATTAAACATTATTATCTACGCAAGAAAACGATATCCGAGACCAAGTTCAAGCTGGATAAGTATTCCCTGGACTCTGCACCGTCGATTGGAACGATTCATGAGTGGTTTACCGGGTTTCGTTTAGGCCGTACGAGCACAGTCGATGCTGAACGATCTGGTCGCCCAAAAGAGATCACTATACCAGAACGTCGAATAATTCCATGATATGATGTTGAATGATCTCAAGGTGAAATCAAGTGAGGTAGCTAATGCTGTAGGCATGTAATTGGAACGCGTGGGCAATATCGTGCATTTGGTTTTGGACATGATGAAGCTCTGCGCGTGCCGCGCTGGCTTACAGTGCCAAAACGAATTCGTGTGCTGATTTTCCAGCAGAATTTGGCATTATATTCGCGTAAACCGACCGATTTACGAATCATAACCAATACTACACTCAAGCGTCAACGCAACAGGCAAACATTGGTTTTCCCGACCCAAAGTGCCCCGAATCATCCAAAAACGCATCAATGAGCCAGAAAGGTTATGGCCTCTGTATTTTAGGATGCACATGGCCTAATATTCGTGGACTATCTTGAAAAAGGTAAAACCATAACCGGAGCATACTATTCATCATTATTGGACCAACTGAAAATCGAAATCGCCGAAAATCGACCACATTAGCAGGAGAAAAAATTGCTTTATCATTACGACAATGCGCCTGTTCATTCGTGCTTAGTTTCACAAGCAAAATTGCATGAAATCGGCTTCATTTTCGGCACATTTTTGAACATAACAGGCAAGGTAATGGTCCGATTGCAAAACAAATCAATTGGGTCTTATGGGGCAACTAGACCTTCCATTTGACACTGATTTTATGAAAATCGGTCAAGCCATCTCTGAGAAACATGAGTGAGATTAAACAGTCTTTAGAACACGTTTCTTCCCATAACTTTTGAACCACTAGTTCAATCTTTATAAAATTCAAAAGTTAAGGGTTTTTCAGGTACCCCGTTCATTTGAAATCCATTTTGCTCAAATCGGTTGTATAGTTTTTGAGATAATGATGTTTCATGATTTTTACATTTTAATACATAACCTCTAAACTAAAAATCTGATTACAATAAAATTGAATAGGGTCTTATGGGACAACAAGACCTTTCATTTGCAATTGATTTCATGAAAATCGGTCCAGCCATCTCTGAGAAAAGTAAGTGAGAATAAAACTCAGCATATACACACACACACACACACACACATACAGAAAATGCTCAGCTCGTCGAACTGAGTCGAGTGATATATGCCATTCGGCCCTTTGGAGCACTTTTATATCTTCGGTTTTGCAAGTGATTGCTATACCTTTCTAGGAGAAAGGCAAAAACCCAAATTCATCCAGCCTCTCCCATTCGAACTTACTATTTGTTAAAATGGATTTACACGAACGCTTCAATTTCTAGAAAAAATACACCTTGATAATATTTGCTGGATTTATTTCTCACTCTAAATAACAAATTTTTGATAGCCAACAGTGAACATTATAGCGAAGATTTAAAACACAACATTCAAACACATTTGAACATACATTAATACATGCAAATAACATGAAGTAAACATGTTTCAAATATATGACGCGAATATTTTTTTATCGTGGTATAATCGAATCATCACTGTTGTCATATTTAGGTTGGACTCCATTCTATATCATTCTAGATTCGATTATTTATAGTAGGATTTTTCTTCTATTTCAAATATGAGATTCTTTTCACAACTTTTGAACCACGTGTTCGATCATTATAATTCATCAGTTAACCCTTAACTAGTCCGTTCATCTGATATCAAAATTGTTCAAATCGGTTGTGAAGTTTCTAAGATAATGAAGTTTCGTGAATTTCACATTTTTATTAATAATATGGAAACTAAAAATCCGATTACAATAAAATTAGGTAGGATTTCATGAGGCAGCTAGACCTTTGATTTGAGAATAGTTTTGTAAAAATCGGTCCAACCATCTCTGAGAAAATCGAGTGAGATTGAAAAGTTGCACACACATATACAGAAAATGCTCAACTCTCTGAACCACTTTTATACCTCCGGTTTTGACAGTGATTGCTATACCTTTCTAGCTTAGCTTAGCTTAGTTCTGACTGTACATATCAATGGTTGCTACTCCGTGATGGGTCCGAGCCACTCAAGATGCACAACGAACCAGCTGAAAGAACGACTGGGAGTGGTAATTCCTTCTCACTGTGCATCATTCAATGACCCGATCTTTTATAGACCAATAACAGCGCCGGCCACGTCCTTACAGTCAGGTGGGGATATCGTCGGTTTCGTGCAACACCGGCACAACTCACAAGTTTTCCATGTTGCAGTCAAATGATACCAAATATGATTAACTTTTATTCCACAAAGACTTGTTTCAAAATCCTCAAAAAAAACTAAGTTATAAGTCGATGTGTCTTTGAAAGTTTTCAACTTGCTCATAGATTTCTTGGAGACGATAAAGGTAATTTCAAACGCCAACTTTTCAATCCCGTTTCTCTTGGAACACTGAACCTCGAGTTATGCCAGTACCGCGCGAAGCCTTCAATAAGGAAGGAATGTTAGAATGTAGTCTTTGCTTTGTTAGAGACCGAGTATACCTCTGCATCCCTACAAAGACCACGGAAGAGAGTTTTTGTTAGTAGGGTGGGGTTTTGATCAGGATTAACTTTGATAAGTGATATGACCGTGATTTATATATGCATATAATGTGAGATTAATGAAGATGAATTCTGAAATTCAAGAAGAAGTAATATGGCATGTAATGAAGATCTCGGTTGGCTGCCTTCAATAGCTGAATTATCCAAATTTTTAACGCAGAAAACGCAAAAGAAATATATGAAAATGATCCGTCATGTTGTGCTGAAATAAAATAGATGAACTTATATTAGACTAATTCATGACAATTCTGTAGTAGTTATTGTGCTGCATTAGGCGGCTGAAAACATCAATTGAAATAAATTAATACAACAACATTGCATCGCAACTATTCACCGTATAAAGTCATCTAAACATTGTAGATATGATCATGTATAATGTGAGATTCTGAAAAAAGAAGTATAAAATACAACAAGAGGCATGTGAAGAAAATCTCGGTTGACTGCCTTCCATAGCTGAAATTTTCAAATTTTTAAAGTGGAAAACGCAAAAATATAATTAAAACAGATTCGAAAAATATATGAAAAATGTCCGTTATATAGTGTTTTCAAAAAGAGTGATGGACTTTTTAAAATATTTCATGACATATCAATAGTTGTTGTTGTGCTTCTGAAAACATGAATTGAAATAGGTTATTACAAAAACACTGCCACGCTTGCACAGACGTCTCGCTCTTTTCGACTATTCATCGCGTAAAATCATCTAAACATATCATCCACACGTTCACGCATTTATCACAACCACGCACGTTTTCGGCAAAATATGGAAAAATTGGAGTACCGTGATGCGACGATTCACAGTTTGAGCGAAACAGAAACAACCTTACACGGCTATAGACTATTTTACGAGACGTTTCAGAACTTAATTCCTGAATAATGTTTTCATAGAAAATATGAAACAGCATATACCGTGTGTCCTACTCTAGCAGTTCGTAAAATGGTAAAATGGGATTGCCGAACGCGCACGCAATAATATGAGTGAAAAATATGCAGGTCGCAACTTTTTTATGTACATCTCTCGCTTTTTATTCGCTAACAGACGGCGCTGCGAGCGTACTTTATTCGTCGGTGTTTTTTTGTGCGTCTCGGAAAACCGACTCGAAAACAAACAACATATTTTCAAAATAAAATGTTACTTATGTCGAATTCGTTTTTACGGCACGACTATCACGTCCCGGACTACGCTTTGCAGCTGAAAAAAAACACTTTCCGAGCAGTTGCAATGGTGTGCGTAATACCAGAGGTAGCTGTAACTTTTGTTTTGGTCATTATCGCCATTGTCTTTTATCGCGTTTGTGCTACTGCACAAAAAAAATTTGCCATTTTACTGAAAAATGACAAAATAACAAAATAAAATAAATAAAATTCAACCTAATGTTTGACACGCGAAGAACGATAATCAAAGCAAACCGATTTTGATTTTGACACGTACGTGTGAATGTGTTGGTGCCTTCAAAACTGCACTCTGTTTCTTGTGCGGGCTGTCCGGGACAGAAAAAGGGTAGTCCGGGATAGTCCGGAAAATGTAAAAAAAAACAGTGATAGGACAAGGTGTAGTCCGCGGGGTAGCTACACCGCAAAAACGAAAACGACTTTAGCTTGCTTAGAATGTCCTGGTGACTCCTTTATCCACTGTTCCGGTAACCAGCAGAACTTAATTAGTAAAATTCACTGAATATACTAATATTATTTGGGGGAAAACCACTTAAATTAGCTAAATTTCATGTAGAGATAAAACACGCACAACACTTGGCGGGCCTTGTTGCCAGTTCTCCCCGACAGTTTTTTTTTGTTTTTTTTGAGTCTGAATTTCGTACACTTCAATCACTAGCAAAACTGCCGTATAGAAAGAGAAAATGAGAAAAACTGCCGTATAGAAAGAGAAAGAGAAATGATAGGGCTTTTATTCGGAATCATCAGAATTCTGGCCGTCATCTTGAATTTGGCCGCCATCTTGAATTATATTGGAAAAAAATCGATTTTGACCCTGTTCGCAACTACCGATTTTTGATTTGAGACCAGCATTAGAAAGCTGAGAAAAAATGCAATAAGATGCAAGGAAAACATTAGGTAAGCATCAGTGTTAACTTACCAATTGAACGTATTTTCCGAACAAAGTTTCAAAATATTCAATGCATTTCGCGCAATCTTGCATCTTATAGCACTTTTTCTCAACTTTCCAATGCTGGTCTCAGATCTAAAATCGGTAGTTGTGAACAGGGTCAAAATCGATTTTTTTTAAATATAATCCAAGATGGCGGTCAAATTCAAGATGGCTGCCAAAATTCTGATCGCTCCAAATGAAAGCCCTATCATTCCTCTTTACAGAAAAGTGCTACTTGTAGTTAAAATTTCCACTTTTCTAGAAACTACTTCACCCCTTGGTGACCGAGGGGTCAACAAATTCAATCAAACAAAAATGGCATAGTCATTTTTTCTCTATTACTAACTAATATGTGCATTTATATCAAATTCGAAAGACCTTGTGCACCTAGTGGCCTGGTTTCAGCGAGAATTGCCCAGCTGCAGTTTTAAATAGTCTTTAAATTTCGTTTCTTTTCATAACTTTCGAACCACCAAATTACTATGAATTTGTTACTCGTAAGTTTGAGAGACAACTTGTTCGTATTATTCGTGTTATCTTTGACATAATAAACGTTCGTTGTTTTTATAATTTGATACATAACGGTTGGAATAAAAGTCTGATTTCAATCAAATGAAATGGGAACATATAGGGAAACCAAACTTTTCATTCGACACTAAGATTGTTGAAATTAGTCCATCCATTTTTGAGAAAACGAGTGAATTTGGAAAGTCATCGGAACATGTTTCTTTTCACAACTTTTGAACCACGTGTCTAATCATTACAAAATGCAATAATTAACCTTTAACTAGCCCGTTCATTCGATACCAATATTGTTCAAATCGGTTGCGTAGTTTCTGAGATAATGAAGATTCGTAATATTCACATTTTGATACATTACAGACAAAGTTACAGTCCGATTACAGTGAAATTCAATAGGGTGTTATGAGACAGCTAGACCTTTTATTTGACACTAGTTTTTGCGGTGATTGCAAAGTCTCAAATTAATTTTTTTTTTTCAAAGTATGATTAAATTTGAATGACAGGATATAATTCTAAAAGTATTTTAAATCATAAAGTTCATGGTCACAACCTTCCTAAATGCATCCGTTTTTGAGATATTTCGATATTAAGTATCAAAAATTTTATTTTTCCATGAAAATGCACTTTTTTTTGAACCACAAATATGTCATCAAAATATTACAATTCACTCTTTGACATTGAAAAAATTGGATCAATAATTCAGAAGTGATGGTTCACATTCTCATCACATTTATAATTGAATAACAATGGTAAACACAAAATTTTCCCTAGAGCCCAAACTATCAAAAAATGAAAGATTTTAGTTTTTTAGTCATTTCTGTGAATTATGGTGCCCCTACTGACTTTTTCAGAGACCTGAATGATTTTTCCCAAGGGCCAACTTAGAAGCGACGAATCCGGCGAGCAATTACTCTGCCGCATTTTGACGCACTTCTGCATACCCTAGGGGCTCCAAAACTTACAGAAATGGCTTTTAAGAAAAACTATTTTGAGTTTTATGGCAACATTTTTTCGCGCAAAATTGTAGGACAGTCTATATCTTTATCCACAAAGAAAAGAAAGTAAGATCTCAGATTTCATCGGAATTGTTGGTAAACCTGATTTTTGATAACGCGAAAATAAGCGGTTTATTATATTGAACAACTTTGTAGAAAAAAATCACTAGAATATTGTTATCGAGCTCTAGATCTAAATTTTCTTCTAAACTCAGTTTCTGGACCACTGAGCATTATTTTGTCCTTGAGATTAAGTAGAAAAAGTGTTTTTTGTTTTCCGTTTTCTGATTTCTGGTTTCTGTTTCCTGTTTTCTGTGTTTCGTTTTCTGTAATGTCCTGCACAAATAGGTTCTTTTTTGTTAGTCTCCTACTTAGTTTTTGCTTTGCTTTTTTCCTGAAAGCTTAAGCTGCTGGCATCTAAAATCTACCTTGTAACGTCTGCTATCTGATTTACAGCTTCTGTGTTTGACTACTTGAAACTTTTTTTAAATTTTGTCCGCTGTTTCAATTTGTCATTATTTTTATGTTTTAATAAAATATTGAAAACCTAGGAGATATAAAGTGTACAGCTTATAAATTATTGTTTTTTGAATCATCACGCAACACACTTGATGAACACTTGCAAAAAGAGTCTTTTCTTAGCTTTCTAATTTTGTATTTTTACTGTTTCCCGTGTACCCGATAGCAATAATTTCAGTCAGCTTTATCTCGTAAATGATTCGCACAATAATTTCTCCCATATGTTCTCGCAGCACGGAAATCGTTTGCCAAATAAGAACCTTCGGAAGGCAACAGCCAGTGACGCAGTGTATCACCGTCCGGGTGGAATGACGCGGGAACAAAGATATCAACGCCCAGCGCGCGGTTTCCTGTCGTCTGCAACACATGAGTGCTGACCGGCCTATGGCTGATTGCAGCCGAAGGTAAACCTTTGATTTTCTCAATTCAATTATACGCTAAACGGTTTGTGCGAAACTCGTCCGCCGGAAACCAGAAAGGGTCGGGGAGGTGGGTGGGGGGAGGGTCGGTAATGGAACTGTTTCACTCGCAACGAGAGTGCCAATTTGAGAATGGATGCATTTTTCGCTTATTTTCTGTCCCATTGTGGTTGCTGTAAGCATCGCCGGATAGAGGAGTCTCATTCAAAAATTAAAAACATGAATCAACTAGAAGTTGATTACGTGAATTGACTAGCGGACCGCCGTCTAGGGGACAGTCGGTCCGGTTCTTCGCTGCACTCATGTCTCCTCCGCAGGGGGAATCGTGTTGTATCACTTTAGCTTCATTATGTTTTCTACTCTGACTTTACTGCATACTGTTGATCCGGTCTGTAATTGCCACCGTAATAATAATAACATTATTTATTGACGGTCAATTCTATGTGTGGGGACTGCGATATCCTCTCCTTTGGCTCGACAAATTAGTTTCATCCACATGCCGTTACGGTTGTGATGTCAGCTGCACTTGGTGCTGCAGGAATTCGCAACGGAATGCTCTAGGTCTAGACTAAAATATTCAACAGGTTTGAGACTGATGCCGGTGCCAAAAATCGTTACGTAAGCTGATAAGGGGTATTATCAATGTTTTATGAGCAGCATTAATCAATCCTTTATCTACCAACCTTCTAATTTTCATTTACGCTCCTTTGTTTGCTTAAGTTCATTCTAATTAATGGCATACCCTGTCGAAAGAAATTAAAGACAACCCACCGTTTTAAGTAAGTCCACACAGAGCATTTTCATCCATTCAGCTCAACGTCAAATAATCAAGAATAATGTTTTCCTAATTTCCAATTAAGAAGCTTTGACCTTTTTTTTCTCCACACCGTTTCTTTGGAAGTTCGTCTGCGTCACCTATGCTAATGAGCTGACGGAATTAAATTCGAGTCGTAGTCGTGTAGTCAAGCGTGAAATAATTTTCCTCTAATTTATGTGTGAACCCATCGGAAGGAAAAAATCCCTAGAGCGGCATTCGTCAAGCCAAGGAGCAGAATCCCGTATTTTTTCCCCCTAGCTATTGTCCAACCGCGCGCAAGGACCCAGTCCAGAGTCAATCGATGCGCTGTGGTGCGCGATTAACCCGCCAAGTATGCAAATGATGTCGAATCAACCGAACGGATGGAATCGAACTTTGTGTGAAGCATTCGAACCGAAAATCATCATCCAGGGAGGAAAAAATCCAGATGATCGGACCAAATCCTATTAATCAACATCTTTTGCTTCCGTAAAGCGTTTACCCTTACTCCGGCGCGGGCTGAGCCGGAGCGAGAATGAATCTGGTGCAATTCAGCAAAATCAAATAGCACCACAAGGGGTACCCCGTACCTGAGATGGGAAAAGCAGGGTTACGCAGACATTGAGGGATTTTCGAGCTTGTCTAATGTATGGCAGTTGAAAATGGGTTTAGGTTATATCCTTAAGGATGTTGATTATTTATTAAATTTCTGTTTGCTGCTGGAGAATCACAAATCACTCACAGATAAGCGCATTTTTATAGAAATTCCAAACCTAAGTTTTGTCTCAAAAACGGATGCATTTAGCGAATTCAATACCATACTGCATCATTGGAATTTGATTTTTCTCTACATAATTTAAATTTGTAAAAATGTGTAAAACTTAACTTTTAAGTAAACTTAGTAAAACAGGTCTTCTTATCGAAAGTTTTGGAATACTTAATGTCATTGAAACTTGAAAATAAATTTGAAGCGGAAATTCAACCCGCTTTTGATTTACCGTTTAATTTAATGTTTATGCCTTCTGATTTAGACAATTTTTTATTTTTTTTTATTATTTAATTTTTTATTTTCATTTCTCTATCTTGGTAAAAAATCTAGGATAAAAGTTTGGTAATGGCGTAGTTTTTACAACTATTCAACTGAAACAATGGATTTCAAACCATTCTCATACTGCATCTTCTTTTGTTGATGTATGTTTACCTATGACTCGGGACAGGGCGTCAAATTCATCTTTTTACGGCCCAGCCCACTCTAGTCTTGGGAATCAGCCATCGCCCGCTTCATACCGGGAGAAGTATAGCTGTCTGTATATGTATAGTTAGTGCCGCAAATCTGACAGCCGATGATTAATGACACGCAAACCGGAATGACCAACGCCATCAGCATCGCTGATGTCGCTGTAGTCATCATCGGAGTCCTGGTACGAACTCATAAATCACTTTGTCAGGTTTCGGTTTGCATCTTGGTACTGTACGGTACAGAAGACCCGGTGTGGTGAGTTGGGGGCACATTCCTCCGCCCTGACTGGCAGCAAGCCGCCTCGAAAATGATGCAAAAATAATAACCCGATCAATGCAATGCAAACCAAACAGCAACAAGCAATAGTTGGAGCTTCTGTGGGGAAGAATCGGCTGGGATAGGGGGTGGTGAGGTAGCTGGCCACAGGTTTATCGGTATGAATGGAACAGTTAACAATAATTAAGTGTCAGTAGCTGCATGGATACGATAAAGTCTGGGATTATACTCCGGACGTCACTCTCTATACAGTGTGTCACACTTTCTAACTATTTCCACGATGGTTAAAATAACGGTTTCCTGGCAGTATTGTGATAAGACTGGTAAGTTTTGTTTATTTTTTTAACTGGAAGTAATTCTAAGTGAATCATCGCTCGTCCTAACTAATTTGATTGACCTTTTTTTTTAAGATGGGTATAAAAAGTGTACGCTTCTTCACTCGACTGCAACAATTCGAATCGCCACCAGTCATCAGTTCCGATCAGTGCAAATTACAATTCCTTTGTGTTCGTCCCGAATGTGTGTCCGCCATTCTTGGCGGGTTCGATTTTTTACTTCGCACTGATTCAATGTGCCGTTTTACAGGCCAGCCCATAATTGCAGACTGCGCGCGCCAGCCATTGCAGCAGGTCCCGGTTTGCTTACTGTGTACTGCCTCTACGCTGCTGGTGCGGATAGCGGGAACAAAAACCTTTCGCGCAAATTGTTAATTAATTCCGCGAAGTGATCATTTCAAGTTATCTTAAACAAAGCGTTTTTCAGATACGGTATTGCCATGTGCACAAAAAAAAAAACACATACACACTCCTATGCTGAATGTGATCCATTCTGTGACTGTAAGCCGATGGCTCAACCGTGGTCAGGGGATGCACGTGGCGCTTATGACAAAGACATTGCGATGGCAGTGATGCAGGTCTTTCTGTTACTTTCACACGGCGTGTATCGTAGAACAACTTTATTTTAAAAAAATGGGCATCGCCAAAATCTGCACCATTTGAAAATATAGCTTTTAACCTTTCATTTGCGACCCTCCGGAAAATCATCCATCGCGGGCTTTCGAACAACTTTTTATTTTTCGTAAAAAACTATTCTGACAGCAAAGCGTCTAACTACCGAGAACATAGAATGGTGCTACAAATGAAAATAAAAATGCAAGAACTTTTGAAGTGACGCAGTGAAGGTTGTAAGTTAGTCGAGTGCAACTTTCGCTCATACTAGAAATTTTCCAATCACCCCCAAAATTTGAAGTTATGGTCAAAATGCCGGTATTTTGACCTCAGCGCATGAAAATTATTTTTAATTCATTTGTTTTTCAACCGATTTTGAATGTTTTGGCCGTTTTGGAAAGGGGAGAAATAGAGTTATCAAAATATATACAGATTTATACTAACTTCATTAAAACTAACTTCATGTTGAGTTATTCGAGCGTAAATCTAATTTTTTTAACTTCTCCACGCAAATTTTCAACTTCACTTGAAATTTGTCAGTTATATTTGTTATAAAAATACTACAAGTACACTAGCAGTTCGAAACTATATTCAATTACGATATAAAACAGAAGCTTTTTTTGTAAATCGGCTGATAATTCACTGAGCAGCATGTTTTTTTATGGAAATCAGAGTTTTTGACTTTCATGAAACAATAATATTTGGGCTGTTTATTCCACGGTGCTACAAATGGAAGAAAATGCAACAACTTCTAATGCCACCTAGTGTAGATTGTAACAAATTATAGAGCATTTAAAGTACATTTTTATAAAGATGTGTGAAAATTTGTTCTCGAATTAAAAAAAAAAAACAATATATTTTATTATTTTTAAAACTACTCATTACACGTACACCTAAGTGAAATTTATAGATTTATCTATACATTTTGAAAGCCCTATTTTTCGCCTTTGGGAACATTTATAAATGACGTAGCATTCGAGGGGGGAAGTGGGGTTTGCAGTTTTGTAACGAAATGTGACGGGGGGAAGGAGGGGGGGTCAAGCCAAGTTACGTAGCAACTATCTAAGAAACTAACTAATCTGCTACGATGGTGGAGAGGGGTCTAAGAAATCTGCTACGATGGGGGAGAGGGGTCAAAAAAAGCTACGTCATTTATGGATTTTCTTTTTCCAAAACGATCTATACATAAAAAGATGATGGAAAAATAACAGAGTTAAACCACGGTTCAAAGGCGGAGTTTTGACAATAACTTCAAATTTTGAATTTGTATTTGAAAAACTTCAAGTTTGGGCGTAAGTAACACACTAGACTAGAGCTACAACCTACACTTGGTCACATTAGAAGTACTTGCATTCTTTTCCATTCATAGTACCGTAAAATAAACAGTCTAAATATTATTGTTTGATGAGAGTGAAAAATTCTGATTTTTTTAAGAAACATATAACTCAGCGAAATATCTGCTGATTCACATAGAACAGCTTCTATTTTATTCGTAATTGAATATAGTTTCAAAGTGTTTGTGTACTTGTAGTACTTTTCTTACAAAAATAACTGACAAATTTCAAGTGAAGTTGAAAATTTGCGTGGACAAGTTTAAAAATTAGATTTGCGCTCGAATAACTCACATATTTTAATAAAGTTAGTACAAACCTGTATATATTTTAAAAGCACTATTTTTCCCCTTTCCAAAACGACTAAAACATTCAAAATCGGTTGAAAAACAAATGAATTAAAAACAATTTTTCATGCGATGAGGTGAAAAAACCAGCATTTTGAGAACAATTTCAAATTTAAGGGGTATTTGAAAAAAAATATAGTATGAGCGAAAGTTGCACTCGACTTAACCTACAATCTTCACTGCGTCACTTCGAAAGTTCTTGCATTTTTATTTTCATTTGCAGCACCGTACTATCCTCTCGGTAGTTAAACGCTTTGCTGTCAGAATAGTTTTTGAAGAAAAAAAAAGTTGTTCGAAAGCCCGCGATGGATGATTTTCCGGAGGGTCCCAAATGAAAGGTAAAAAGCTATATTTTCAAATGGTGAAGATTTTGGCGATGCCCATTTTTTAAAAATAAAGTTGTTCTGTTTTTTCTTATTGGTACAAATTATCACTGTAATCGGTTCAGTAGTATTTGAGTCTATAGGTACATAACAGACAGACAGATAGACAGATTCGCATTCATATAGCAAATTTCTTTATTCCACCAGCTCACCTCGTTTTGACCTGGAAGCAACCTAACTGCTGTCAAACCCCTTCTTTATTCGCTCGATTTGCCCGGAACGCACTGTGAAGTTTGTCAGCTTCAACCCAACCGCCGCACGTGCTAGGTTCGTAAACCATTATCTGGTATCACTTTCTTACTTGCGTCGTAAATCGTATTGTCGTTTTTTTATTTCTCGAAAGATTTGCGCTGCCACAGTTAAATAAAAAATTCGCTAATAGATACAGGTAAACGAATAACTAATAACTAATAGCTAATAGCTTATAACTAATAACCAATAACTATTAACTAATAACAAATAACTAATAACAAATAAATAATAGCTAATAACTAATATCTAATAACTAATATCTAATAACTAATATCTAATAACTATTAACTAATAACTAATAACTAATAATATCTAATAACTAATAACTAATAACTAATAACTAATAACTAATAACTAATAACTAATAACTAATAACTAATAACTAATAACTAATAACTAATAACTAATAACTAATAACTAATAACTAATAACTAATAACTAATAACTAATAACTAATAACTAATAACTAATAACTAATAACTAATAACTAATAACTAATAACTAATAACTAATAACTAATAACTAATAACTAATAACTAATAACTAATAACTAATAACTAATAACTAATAACTAATAACTAATAACTAATAACTAATAACTAATAACTAATAACTAATAACTAATAACTAATAACTAATAACTAATAACTAAAAACTAATAACTAATAACTAATAACTAATAACTAATAACTAATAACTAATAACTAATAACTAATAACTAATAACTAATAACTAATAACTAATAACTAATAACTAATAACTAATAACTAATAACTAATAACTAATAACTAATAACTAATAACTAATAACTAATAACTAATAACTAATAACTAATAACTAATAACTAATAACTAATACCTAATAACTAATAACTAATAACTTATAACTTATAACTAATAACTAATAACTAATAACTAATAACTAATAACTAATAACTAATAACTAATAACTAATAACTAATAACTAATAACTAATAGCTAATAACTAATAACTAATAACTAATAACTAATAACTAATAACTAATAACTAATAACTAATAACTAATAACTAATAACTAATAACTAATAACTAATAACTAATAACTAATAACTAATAACTAATAACTAATAACTAATAACTAATAACTAATAACTAATAACTAATAACTAATAACTAATAACTAATAACTAATAACTAATAACTAATAACTAATAACTAATAACTAATAACTAATAACTAATAACTAATAACTAATAACTAATAACTAATAACAAATAACTAATAACTAATAACTAATAACTATTTGTTTTGGATAATTTTATCTACACATTATCCCAACTAAATATTGTTGCTTACTCGAACTCGGAACAAAATACCTCAAAGTGTTTCAATTTAAAAATAGTATATTTTTTGTGAAATTTTTCTTCCCAAATATATACACTGTAAAAAAAATAATTATTTTTTCCAGAAAATCATGACTTTTCCAGTTTTTTTCTCTTCAAGTTCAGTTAAACATTATTGTTCAGTTAACGATATGTAGTTTTGGAATAAAAATCGGATCTTAAAAATGCTAGTATTTTAAGACATTTAATTCATAGCTATTTTCTATACTGAATTTTTGCAAGAAGAAAATTTATATTCATTCATCACTATGGGATGTCCATCTTACCCGCACAGTACGTGTTATTGAAAATACTCAAAAATATTGAAGAATATCATTCAAACAACTATTAACCTTTAATGATTTCTGGTGGTTAGTAGTCTGAGTACAGATATATGCACAATAGTCCTTACCAAAAACTGTTTCACACTTAAAAATAGGTTATTTCTTGTGAGCCAAAAATAACATCACTGCCACCAATGTGCACGTGTTATTTGGTTTTGTTTATTATTTTCGTTGTTTGACTGTTTCATGTCGCATGGTTTGTCTTAAATAGCTTCTACTGCATCTAAGATAAGGTGCCAATGGAACTTGTACTTTTTTCAACGTAATGATCGAGATTTAAGCAGTTGTCCATATATTCAATCGTCTTTGAAGAACGACATTTCACATTTGTTATCAATTTGAAGAAACACTCACATAAAAATATGATTGACTGGAAAAAAAATTGAAACACAGTTTCAGAATTGATAATTTCATCGTGTTCCTTGGAAAATTTCACATTAGAAACAACTATCATCCCGAGGTAATATGAGCCAATCTCGAGATATATAACATTCTAACAGCAGAACGTGATACTGTCTGATAGTGGAGGTGGTTACGAACTTCCCGAAAAGCTTCACCTTCAAAACACCTATAGTATACCTATTGGGATGGGGAGGGAGATTTTGTCCTATTTTTTTCTGCCACTGCTGCATAGGATATCACAGCAGGCAGCTGGTGTCTACTCATGAAGTATGTGCCAGGCGAGCTCGCATGTGATTGGTGCATTGTTCGTGAAAATTGGACCTTGAAACTTTTATAAAATTTTTACTGAGGTGATAATGATAACTGAAGAAACACAAAATTGTCCATCATTTTATCAGTCTAACGAAATATAGATTGCATGTATTTATAGAATACAGTTTGTTAAATAATTTCCAAACATATATTGCAACTGTTTTAGGGCAATTCAAAATCACTGGTACCAACAAAATCAATGAGTGGTAGATGAAAAATGTATGGAGTTTGACAGCCACACACAAAAGCCCCCCTTTTTATCGTTTTTTTTGCCTTTGGCTCCTCGCCCCCACCAGTTGTATTTCCTGACCCTTGTCGTCCAGGCCATCCTTGTCGTCCAGGCCATCCTTGGCGTCGTCCGGGACGCCATCAAACAAGGCATCGAAATTGTAGTAGTAAAACTATGGGCAGTCGGCTGATTCCTGGCTGTAGCCAAGAGTCAGCCACTCTCCCAAGCGCCAGAGCATACGCTCTTAGATTTGCGCCAAGCTATTTGTAGCAAAAATGTGCCGAACACAAATTACGCACGCACTAACGCTCTTTATTTGTGGCAAAAATGTGCCAAACACAAAAAAAGGCTCACACTTTACGCACGCACTGTACAAAACCATTGTGATCCATCATGGTGTTACATCAGTATTACCGTTTGAAATCTTTCATTCCGAAGTTACACCTTGGTTTTATTTTCCGCAGAATTTATCTCGATATAGTGCGGTTAGACGTAGACGTCAATATCCAGAAGACGGAAATAATGTGAGATGCCATTTTGAACCTCTTCAGAGTCACTACATTATTTACTAGTTATTTTATTGGCGTTGAAAAAAAAAAGTTAATACAAGATAAGAGCGTCTACCATTCAAACAATTATTTAAAAGGAGAAGTAACGTTCGAAATTATTCTTTGTGATCATTCTCGAATGCAAAAATGTTATTAATGTAACAAACAGCCTTATGTGGTTCTATACGTCAACCTTTCGGTCGTGCCGAAGAGATTTTTGCCACCACCAATAGCAGTTTCATAATCTCGAGTGTCTACAGGACCGGTATTAAAATGTTAACTTTAGACGCATAGAAATTGTCAAAAATATTGAGCAAAGCCTTCGTGACGTACTTGGGATGCTACCTCTTTCGATTTAACACTGCTTATGCTTTCGCAAACTATTGTTAAATAACGTGCTGCGGTGCTTATTTCAAATGACACGCTGAAATGTTCGGTTTGATTTTTAAATTTGCTGCCAACAACTGCAATGGAAAGTAAGCTTCTCGAGGAACGCTCTACATTCATTTTTATTCAAGTTCTGCATCAAATATATCGAAATTGAATAATTCGTTTCGCATACTTTTCTAACAACCAGTTACTCTCAGATGCCTTAATCGATAGCGATCGCAGCTAAACTTTTCCTGGTCCACGTCATTCCAAACAAATTGATTTCTCGTACAGCACCAGGTTTATCGTTAGCACCATCGTCATCCCATAACACGTAAATCCGAGACTCGGAAAGCCCAGAACATCAGACCGTAGTTAGTAAATCACTTGGCAAACAGTGACCAAAGGCCGTCATAGCAGCAGCCAAACGGCAAAAATATACTCAACTCACAGTTGAATCCGACAAACTGAATTTATCACTGCTGTCGGTGCAACGATGCATCGAGGCTTTGGCTAAATAATTCGGGTTCGGTTCGCTGATAGCAAAGTCCGTCTATTGCAGGATTGGCGCTGCCTCCGAATAGATATCGGCTACACTTTAATGAATAGCTGTGCTGTCCGACACAGTTCAGTTACTCCTTTCAAGGCCGGTCACTGTGCATGGTACGGCAATAAGCCACTAAACGAATGCGTTTCAATAAAGTGCACTGAAATTGCTTTATGATGATTTGATTAGGGATAGAATTTTTGGGTCGAACAAGATTGCTCTATATGAAACCATCGGATGGCAGCCATCAAGCTCCAGGATGGGTTGACTGCATGTCTCTAGACGGTGTTAGCTGGTTTATCCCTGATCCTAGGCAAGCAAGTTCACTTGTTCAACATATGCATGTGTGTGTCTGTTTGCGTTTATGAGTGGGTTCATTGAGTTGCAGTTGCATCCAGTCTGGAGGTAAGCCCTGTTGTGCGCTGATTCACAATGAATAGCAAATATGCAAATTCCAGAGCCTGTGCATGCTCCCATCCGGGACCAGCCCACTTATGCTCACTAGCCGATATCCAGAGATATCAATCGGCTTTTCACCGTATTCATTGAAATGAAAATTGATTCCGGTTTCGATTGCAATCTTATCATCAATTCGTGCATGTTCGACTCGGCTGACTGCTGGGCCCACTGGTGCCGGCTGCATAACATGCCCATTCCTGCACTTCGTATAAATAAAAATGCACATGCAGCCAGTGAGAGGAAAGTGAGCGAACAGCGGACAGAATGGAGCCACGAGCGTGATAAGGAAAACTATCACTCAACTGAAAGGAACAGTCTTCCTGGGAAATGCGAGTGTTGGGCATCGATGAAGGGATCTCTTCCGGAATGTTGAACTGCACATCACCAGCACTGACAGGCAGGCAGACCGGGTGCTGACTTTGCACAAAACCAGCAAAGTGGGCAGGCAGTTGATTTGGAAACTCGGAGTGTAAGCAAAGCAGCCAATTCATGCTGTTCAACAAAAATAAATAAAACGAAACAGCAACGGCCAGTAAAAAACAAGTTCAGCAGGTTCGGTGTGGATAACTGCGGTAATTTCAGCGCAAAAACTTAATTGTAAGGCGATTTTAATTTCGATGAGTACCTGGACGGATGTACAAAAAGTTGAAAAAAATGTTAAAATAAAACAAAAAGTTAGAGACTGAAACACAGTAATGCTGCCTAGAGATTTTACTCGATTAATTTGTTTGAGCCTTGCCTCGTGTTACTCCGATAATAAACTTCTCGAATACCCTTTTTTCTTATAGGGCTTCGATACACTACTACTAAAATAAGTGCTGACATGCATTGAGCAAGATCCAGTCACTACTTCAAAAGTTTAGTAACAATTTTGCAGTTTTTAACATGCTCTAAAATTTTTACACCAACCATTATTCCGGGGTGACTTTGGTCACTTCATTATTTTGATGAATTTAGAGTAAAACTTTACTGCTTTAACTAAATTAAATAGTCTAAAACGACTTTAACGAGTTTATCAATATGGAAAGCAATTTATACAAAATTTTTGGAATATACTAAGGTCGCTTTTTACGCGTTTTTTTACGCGGGTATTTTTACGCGGGTTTTTCACGCGAATCCCGGAATTTACGCGGTATTTTTTTCTTACGTGGATTCTGGAATTTCTTCACCCGGATTCCGGAATTTACGTGTTTTTTTACGCGGATTCCGGAATTTACGCGGGACGTATCCCCCGCGTAAAAAGCGACTTTAGTGTGTGTATATGGATGATTATCCACGGAGAGGGAAGGTGATCTGAAATCATCCAAAAATAGTCCACGTGAGTATGGCTAATGCAATGAAACTTGCAAAAATAAAAATGAAAATCTTTGTTATAATATTTGTTCATCTTGAGAACTAATATGGGGACAAAATAAAAAAACTTTACGTATTGCAACTTGTTGTTTTAAACCTTCTTGTGCCGAAAAAAACAATCAATACAAACAATCGTGTTTGTAACAAAAATCGCCAAAAATACACTTTATTTTCAATTAATATTTTAGCATGAAAAACACTCTTTAAATAGCAGGAAATGCATGAATAGTAGCAGTGTAGACATATATCAACACAATCAGTGGAGATTATGACAAATCCCAAGCACTACGAGCGCTTTTTTAACACAATTTCAAAAAATAGGTAAGGTGATCAAAGTCATTCCAGATTACGGTATATTCCTTCTAAAATCAGGATAGCTTTTTGTTTGTTTGTCTTCCAAGAAGAGAAAACTGTGTATAAACTGTCGTTTTAACGTCAGTTCGCGTAATTGGGTTACGCAGAATTTTTCATGTTTAAACTGAAATACTTCGTCGCATTTGTGACACACGATCACAACACGGTTCAAGGCGTAATGAGTCTTTAGAAAAAAATACCAATGAACTTTGAAACAGTTGCAAAACTCCATTCGAGCGGTCGTCATACCGTCAACCGGTTTGGGAAACATTTTTCAGCTAATGATTTGAAATATCTTGACGTAGAGCTGACAATTTGCACGTACGGGACGACAAACTCGCCACCCGGCCGCTGCCATCGCCGCCCGTTCGCCGCAGACGTCGTCGCTAGCTTATGCCGAATGCACAGTTATCGATTGACAACTGATTGGGTTTCCAAAAGCGGTGCACTTTTTTGACCACCTGCGGTACCACCGCACCGCCGTCGTGTGCACCGTGTTCGTGATGGCGGCAAGCACATGGCGCCCGCGTCGTCGTATTCTGCTGAAGCTTTATTTTTCGTGGTGACACCGGGAGAAAAAAAAACCCAATCTAAAAACACCTAGCAGTGGTTTGTGTCCTCTGATACTACCATGGGGTCATTTTCAAATTCACTTTTCCTTGAAAGAAAAGTAGAAATAGAGCCCAACTTTGAACGAAAGAGGTCACAGTCAGAACGTATGCGCTGGTGCCCAAATTGGAGCTGTCTGTACCGTATGTTGGATAGTTGATACTATACGGAAAGCGCTGCATGAAACGCGATCGGAAAAAGTGCAAACATTCTGATTGTGCTGTGTATATGTGCGTGCATGAACCTAAACAGGAATCAGTTCACATTAGCAAATCGCACTAATTTGGGTGATCATATAAAGTGCTGGAGGTTTTGCACTTAATTCGAATTCCCTAGGGGTTCGTTCCTAAACCACGTGGTCATTAAAAGAGGGATGGCTAGTTTGTCAAAAGCTATGGAATACTCGGATTGGGGTTGAGGTGTTGAAAAGCAAACTACATGGTCTGTATTTTTGACAGAAATTCCATTCCATCAAGTTAAGAAATAATTTTTTATTGGATAATTTTTCTCTCAGGACAGTTTTTCCAAAACAATTCTTTCAAACATTTCCTCTTTCAATTTTTCCACATCTAAAATTATGACAGATATATCTTTCCAAAGTAAAGAAGCATAAAGTTAAGTTGTTATTAATCAAAAAGGTAGACCAAATGATTTTTAATAGGTATAAGTTTTGAAAAAAAAGTTTTCACAAGAACCACTGATGTATTCAGTAGCTACAGCCATACAGTGCAAATGATTTACATTCGAATCGAGCAAAGTTTGCCAATTGGCGTCTTTCTGCTGACTCGTATCGATGCATGTGGCTTTCTTAGCACACCATCTGTCGATTTAAAATTTTATTCGAATTAATTTTGTTCGTTTTCAAATTTATAGAGATTTCGTTGATTTGTAATTTTCAAAAATTACAATGTATTGGTTTCTGTATCTTTTTTTTCTGATAAATCTGAGATTTTGAATTTTATTTTTAAATATCGGCATTTTTGACAAATTCAATATTTAAGTAATTTCTGACATGGAGAGCTCCGTAGCCGCTAGGTTACAGAGTTCGAATATTATTAGAATCAGAATGTTCGATGTCAGAGGGACTTAACGCGTGGGTTTATTCTCAGGCCCCCTCCCGTTTCTCTAATTGACCCTCTCTTTTCGCTAAATTGCAGAAAATGTCACACAGTTGAATACCTCTTCAGGCGGTTATAATTACCTATACTTGACAGGATGAGTAACGAGGCTAGGTAAAGGAGAGTAATAAATAGACTCTCTATTTAAAGGCGTGTAGAAGGAAGTATAAAAGTCAATGACCTTGATGACAAAGTAACCTTTCTTCCCATTATAAGTCATTGGAGATGCAGAGGTAAACTCGATCTCTGAAAAGAACGATTTGTTGTAACACTTCCTTCATGTCTTACCTTACCGACCGTAAGGACGTAGCCGGCGCCGTTGTCGATCTGTGCAAAGTGACATCTACGGAATTGTATTACATTTAAGATGGTAAATTAATCCCAAATTAGCTATCTTACGGTGGTTCTTTGTAAAAGTTCACTAGCTTAGATTCATCACAGAGAAGCAACTACGAAATGTGCGGTCGTTCAAGCTTAAGGTGGAAGTGCGTCGAAGCCATAAATGGCCGACTTCAAGCCACCAAGTGGTCAACTTCGAATTTTCAAATGCTTACCACTCGGTAATAGTTAATGCATCACTTGTGAAAACATATCATCATGTTTGTTATGGTGATAAAAACATATAACAGTGTTTTCATAGATAACGTATTAACTATTCCCGAGTCTAGTTACGCTGAAAATTCGTAGTTGACCACGTGGTGACCACGTGGTGGCTTCTACACACTACCACCTTAAGCTGAATTCCACAGCCCAGTAATTATGTTCTTCAAATAAGGCTGATACAAATTTCGAATTCTTTTTATGTCCAAGGTTATCAAAGTTAGCAAAGGGGGTGGCAAAAAATCAATAACACCGAGACTATAAAAAGGAAAATCTCCGATCAAACTTTGTGTGCAAGTTATGACGTTTGTAACTTGTACTCAAATGAATGTTGAAAAATAACACTTTATTATTATTATTATTATTATTTATTTCGCTTGCCTATTAATGACACTCTCGTTGCCACTGGACTTGTTTGTTGCTAAATTAAGCATTTGTGCTGTCGGAAAACCAATAAAATGAACAAAACGGTTTGAGCTTTTTTTTCCTTCCCCTTCCAATATTCAAGATTTTTGAAGGGGGGGGGGGGGATGACATAAAATGAAAATAAAATTTGTAACGGCCTAATTGTAATCATGGCGTGATATTATCGAAAAAAACGAGGTTACGATAGGACTCCTTCCTATTGATAATTGGTGATAGTGGCTGGATGGATAGATGCTCGATATAGTAGAGCAGTAAACTAGAGAATTAGCCACAAAAAGTTCTTCACAGGTAAAGTGTTTTTCACAGGTGAAAGTATTTTTCAGACTCAAGAGTTATTTTTCAAAACGGCGTATGTATATTGGTAATGTTTTATTCGTAGAATAGTAGCTCATAAACCTTAGCTTGCATAGAAAAAGCTTCTGAGAAAGAACTGTAGGTGCCTTATATATACGGTAAAAAAGCTAATTTTTGCTACAAAGAATTGGAAATAAACACTGAATTTCAATTTACAAAGAGCAAAATCGAATATTTTCATGACTTATTCCAAAAGAAAGTTGAAATCATAACGTAACTTTTGATAAAGAGAGCAAAAAGACAATTTTTTTCTTGATGTTTAGTTGACAGAAAATCTCAACATTTCTCAAAACAGTTACATTTCAATGATTTGAAACCATTCAGACATTCATTTCAAACTAGAATGCCAATAATAATTAACTTTCGAGATGCATCCGTTTTCAAGTTATTTTGAATTCAAATATGGAAAATTGGAAAATACACACTAAATTTTATAGTAATACATACAAATAAAAAGATTAATTTTCCCTTAGTTTTTTTCCTTGAAACTTGGCATTACAGGTCGGACTCGATTATCCGGAACATCAAAAAAAATTTCTTTCCGGGTAATCGAATCACACAAAAAATACTGAAATTCTGCGATTAACGAACATAAAATAAATATTTCTTTTTTTTATTTACTTGTATGATGCAGTGGCGTAACCAGAAGTTATTTCTGAGGCGAAAAGGGGTAAAATCTTGAGAAGCAAAAAAAAATCAATTGCACATTGATTATTTTCACTTAATTCAAACATGTCCCAAACATGCTGGAAGTGACTTAAATGGTAACAAATATGCCAGAAGGGATGGTAAAGGCAAAATTTCGGAATAAAAATTGAAAACGAACACCAAAAAAATAAAATTCTGGATAATCGAGTCTGAAATTCCGGAGAATCGAATCCGACTGTACTCTAAAACTTTTGGTGAATGATAAGGATAAGGTTATATAAGGCAAACTTTTATTCAAAAGTTAGGCTTCACCATTCTTTCAGTTTCAATTTTAAGAAAATAATCAAAAACTGACGATTCGATATGAATGTTATAATAATTTGAAATCGCTAAGCTTTTGGCGATTAACCTTCTAATGCATCCGTCATTGCGATATTTTAGAATAAAGTTGTAATTAGAGAATGGAAAATTAGAGTTTATTTTTTGAAAAAAAAAACTTTTTGTAGCAACAAGTATGCAGTAAAGTCTTATTTTACAGGGTTTTATTTTACACGGTTCTTTTTCTACGGCGTTTCCTTAAATAACGGGGTTTTTTAACACGATTTTTTTTTGGTACGATTTTTCGTCTTTCGTAAAATTGTTACCGTAAGTAACAGTAATGGTAACAGACTATAGTAGGCTGTTTTTTACACAGTTTTTAATTTTTAAACGTTTTTTTACACGATTTTTTCGACGTTTTCCCAAATAACGCGTTATTTTACACGGTACGTAGAACCGTGTAAAAAAGAACTTTACTGTAGAAACATTGACATGTATGATTAATCAATTTATTTTTTGACAGCAAAAAGTTACTGTTATAATTTTTCTAATTTAATAGAGTTATTTATAGTTACTCGTCTAATTTCCCGTGCGACATAATTGAAAAAGATTTACAAACTTATCAATTGTAATGTATGTTGATTTTTTTTACAACAGGGGCTTATATTTTTGCTGGAGATTACAAAACAATAAAGAGTAAAATCTTTTTTCACACGGTTTTGTTTTGCACGTTTTTTATTACGACGATTTTCCAAATAAAGCGATTTTCCAAATTTTGCACGATTTTTCGTCCTCGCGTGAAACAGTTACAGAAAGTAACAGTAACAGTAACAGATTACAGGAGGGTGTTTTTACACAGTTACACTTTTACACCTTTTTTCACACTATTTTTTTCGACGTTTCACCAAATAACGCAGTATGTAAAATACTGTGAAAAATACTTTACTGTATAACAAAGTTTTCAAAATAGTACGAATTTTCATACAAAACTATTTTTTTCATAAAAACAATCGAAAAAAATCTATTATGAAGTAATTTAGTATTCTTATGGGAGTACAGGAAACGTGATTTCAAAATGTCAACTAGTTATCTGCGTGGTTTTACGCACTAATGAGTAATTTTAAGTTTAATTAACCTTTTGAATAATGTTTTTATTTTGATTTATAACGAGTTACAATGTTCAGCAATAATATATGTATTTCTGTACGGATAATAACTTTGTAGAAGATATAAGATATGTAGAAAATCTTGGAAAAAAAGTTGTGTTGAAAATTATGATTCGAGTAATCTCTCTTTATAAAACTGTTTATATTTGTTGACATATAAGAGATAAAAATTTGAGAAATTCAACAAAGCTGCTAGCCAAAATATTTGTCACAACTGTCTAGAAGATATTGCACAGTAGTCCAATGAGGCGAGAAGTGGAACCTAATTCCATGGCGCCTTTCACCTTCATCCTAGCTAAATAGTGTCTTCGGAGCAATTGTTTGTATGAATGACCCGCATAGTCAAAAATTATTAAAAAATTTGAAAAGTTTACTATACCAAAAATAAAAAACTATTTTTTTGTGTTAGGAGATAGAGAAATGGTTTATTCAGAAAAGTTGTTGAAAATTCAAAAAATATGAAACTTTGTTGAACAAATGAAAATCCTACCTTTTTTCAGTAGTATTCATCAAAATGTTGATGGTTGATAACGGTTTTTCTGTGAGAATAAGTTATTTCCTAGGTGTTCTATATTCGTGACCGAGGCAAGGTAGTTTTCCACAATTATGGATCAATCACTTAGCTTTAAATGTGATTTACACCAACTGAAACATCCTCTCAACTTCTATTGAGCTTTAACGGAAGCTTAACAGTGCTAAGTCTCTAAAAAATATCTACAAAACATAAAAACAAATACTCCATCAAGTTGAAGATTACATATTTCTGTGATTGAAAACAAGTATAGATTACTAATAAATAAATATATTGGCCAGAAATGATGTTTTTAATTCATACATTTTCTAAACTAATCCATAATTTCGGGAGGGTAATGTACGAGACGTTGAACTGAGCTCTTGAATTTATTTGTAAAAAGTTGCCACTATAGTTTTATTATCGGCTGTTTTTTTAATTCTTTGTAATATTGAGCTTTTTCATTTTGCTCATTTGCTGTACTTTTTTTTTAAATTAATTTGAATATAAACCACTGCTTACACCATCATTAAAAGTATAACCTCTATGCCAAATTAGTACTAATGATGCTATTTCTAAAGATGTATAGAATACATGTATTCATTGAGTGAAAAGATGTTAACGTGAATTTTACAACATCATCAAAGTTTTTTGTCACACTGTCTATATGATGAATCGAAATAAACCTAAGAGTTATTTGAGGCTGAATTTCATTATTTGGGATCTCAGGGAGATATGGCAATTGATCGAAATATGACCGCGTGGTTTAGGAAAGGCCCCTAACAAGAGCGAACCCAAATCACTCACAGCTAGATTAGATGTACTTTTCAATGCAAGTTCCGAGAAAAAGCGAAAAATTCGACAGTAAGTCTATCCCCAAACGAGAATAGAATCGAATGCGAGCGCTGTGACTCATGGATCCAATCGCTTGGTGGAGGCTTACGAAGCGGGTGTGATTGGATCGTGATTGAACTGGGAACAACAGAGAGTGTCGGTACGGTTCGCTCCCCTGCTGAGGCCTTGGCGTTTCGCGCGCGGAATGTGAAAGGCTAGCCGCGACGCCCGCGAACAACAGCCAGGGAAGTGCCCCGGGAGCGTGGTGGATTTCTTCCCGTAGGACTAAACGCTCTGAGCCCGGGGCGGCAATTAATTTTGAGAGCAATTATATGTGACAGCTGCAGTGTCAAGAGATGGCGCACTGAGAATAGCAATAACTGCGGTCAGTTTTTTTTTCATTTGTTATTGTTTGAGCCATGAGTCATACATCGTTTGCTCGATGCCAGTTTGATAGGCGCAGTTTGCAGTTGATTTTGCAGGGCAACATCAGCGATTTATCATAAAGACTCGATACCAAATGTGTCCATAAAGACATTTCGGCATGCGATGTGACAACTGAAACTACTTTTTTCGAACCTGTCAACAAAACTTACACCTACCGGTTTCTAGTGTTACCAGAAGCCACGAGTAAGAAATTTTATCTTTAGTATAATTCTCAATAAACAAAAAAAATCCAATCCGATTGGGCTACGTCGTGCCTTCACATACAATGTTACTGTGGCTGTGCAAGTGGTGTCTTCTCCGAAAAGTTGAAAGGCAGTTATTCTTTGCCATTTTCCGGTCCTCTTCTCGAGTTACAGTCTGTCGCCCGTGATTATTTTGTGGTACCGGTGGTGGGAGTTACTCCAGCACTATTATCGGTTACAATGTCACAAAGTTGCAATGTTTTGTCGTGTGCACTTTCAGACTTTTGCCTAGCTGAAAGCATGGGCGGATTGAACCAATTCTAATTTAACACGTTTAGACGTGGCTCTGTTCTAGTTAGCTGTACCTCAATCCTATCAGTGGTAAAGTTGTACAATGTCTCAGATTCGCTGCCGGTGACGGTTGGCCTCATCATATGTATCCAGTACACACGGTACTAATAAGTGGATGGAAATTATACACCGCACAAATCTCGTGTTTATTGTTAATAAATTATACACCCGTAACATGTATCAAAGGTATTTTTCATAATATTTTTACTCCACTTTTCGTTGCCCCACCTTTCCGGTCCACCCGGGAGCGCGGTGGTATTCTTGCCGGCCGGCGGAGATTGACTTTGCATACGGGTCCTCTCTCACATGCATGCAGGTTGCAAGCGCGGTTGTACACAATTTTACGAAACAAAACAAAAAAATTGTTCCCTCATTTTGGGTTCCCGGGCCCTCTTTCGTTCGCTCGTCGACACCCGACCTGCCCATTTTGTTTTATTTGTTGCGAATGCAGCGACTCAGAGAAAATGACGCAAAAATAAATGCACGATGATGCATCTGATTTGTACTCCCGGACCCCGGTCCCTGGGCGTTCGTTTCTGCTGCTGCAATTTGCCTGCACCGTGAAGGTGTCGGCTGGGGGGCGGGCTGGTGGCTGCGGTTGGCGTTTGGGGCGGTTTGCGAAGAGGAAACATTTTGATGCGAGGTGATTTTTGTCTACATTGTGTTTTTTTTTTTTCGAGTACACCTCTCTCTCTTATCAAACCCGTCGGACTGTCGGATGGTATACGGAAGAGAGGGAGGGGGATCGGACGCGGACTGAGGGGCACCTCGATGGTAAGGAGGTCGTTCAACCGCTGTTGCGTTTTAGGGTCGGAACTGCAATTCTCGAAAATGAGACTCCATTTTCTCTGCACTGCTTAATAGGTTCTTCGGGGGGCTGATGATGCTGTTGGCATTGATGAATGTGTTTTTAATTGAAGTGCTTTGCCTGTTGCTGGCTATGTACTCTGAGGGGTAATTTGCGAGGTACGCAACTGAAAGTAATGGAATGGTTTTCTGGAGAGACGATGTAAGTACTTTGCTTGGAAATGCATTACTTTTACCTGCAACTACTGATTATATGAAAAAATTTCCTTTTTTGTGAAGTAACTACGTGTACCTAGTTCCATGCTGATTTTTATTTCATTTTCATATATTCTTCAAGCGATGTAACTGAAAACATCGAAAATAAATCGTCTATAATTCTAAGAATTAAACGAAATTCTTTTTACCTTTGTTATACTAAACAAAGGTTATAAAATCGGTCGCAAAACGCAAAATAGATTCATGATCCGGAGGGTCGAATCGTATATACCATTCGACTTAGCTCGACGAACTGAACAATGTCTGTTCGTGTGTATGTGTGTTGTCTATATGTATGTAGCGCAAAATACTAACGCACCTTTCTTACAGTGCGCAACATCCGATTTTAATGATATTATACGCAAACGAAAGCTACTGTGCTCCCCCAGAATACTACCGAATGGATTTTTGATTAGTGGCTTAGATTTTAAAATATTGATCAAAGAGTATTTTTTATATAAAACATTTAACTTTTAAGGCAAAATTAATGGCACGGATAGCCATGTGTTGTATACCAATTTACTCAGATCGACGAATTGAACAATTTATGTATGTTTGTGTAAGTGTGCCTGTACGTATGTATGTGTAAATATGTTATTTATATGTGTAGTATATTGAAATCGACCCAAAAAAGAAAAATTACAAAAAAAACTCTCTTTTTACAGAGCGCTTATTCCGATTTCGATGTTCGCATGCTAAAATGAAAGTCCCAGAGATCTTTGAAAATCATTCTGAGTGCGATCTTTTATTGGTTGCTTGAACTGTTGAGATTTGACCAAAGTTTTTTTTTTTTTATTCTCGCTTATTTTCCGTCGGTCTAGTTCCGCCACTGTTGTGGCCAATCACCGACGCCCACGGAGGCGACTCCACACCCAGGACCCTAACTCACGACCCGTTTATTAACGGACCGGCGCCAACGGCTTTACTTCCTCATGCGATGGAAGGCGTGATCCCAGAGATTTTTCGCCTAAGAAAATCTCCCGGTGTCGGCTAGGATTGAATCTAGACCAGTTGGGTTGGTTGTGAGCGGATCACGCCACCTCACAACCATCGACACCTATGTCGGCGGTGGGATACGAACCCAGGCGTCGAGCGTGGTTGGCGGAGACGTTACCAACCACACTAGGCCCCCGCTTCAAAGTATATTTTAGACATGGGATATTTTACTTTCTAGATAATTTTTCGCTCTCACTGCTCTTTCTTCTTCTCTATCCCTCTTTTTTCGTATCGCTATTTATTTCTGAAGGCAAATCAACAACCACCGACAACTTTTCATAATCTTTACATTCTTTGTAGTGCGTCTTAACTGGTGTAAATAAATTACCCTTTAGCTTTTTCTTGAAAATTTGAACCAGATTTTTAAAGAAACTGCAATGCTTACTTAGCTCCTTTTCTTCCGAAGCATCCGTCCTCACTTCTTAAAAAATATATTCTAAATTTTACGTTGAGCCTAGATTTGCAAAGAATAAGAAACATTTACAGCTTCCGGGAGCCAAGTATTGTAGCAAATTCTGATCCCACAGTGTGCACATGTAACACAATTAGCGATGCAGATATTTTGAAAAGCTTCACCAAAGATGTATATACCTATTTACGTACGAATGTGTTAGTGCCACCCGTTGAGAAAAACACAAATAAATCGCTGTTTTGTTTGCAATGCTACGTTTTGAACAGCTGGAAAATTTTTCAGTTGAACACTTATTTTATGTTTTAAATTTGTGACCAGGAATCTAAAGTAGCTGGTTAACGTAATCCGCAAAATTAGGAAAAAGTGTTGAAGCAACTCTACATGGCTATACACGTTTACTAGTGTGCGCAGGTGGAAAGTCACTTATCTCTATGAATGATACAATATGGTCGGTGTTAAGTCAGACCGGACTAAGTCGGAAAAAAACGAGTTAACGATAGTATTGGATAAAGATTTTCTTAAGCTACATCACACAACAATCAGATTTTTTTTATTTCTAAAACAGCAGAAATAACAGCATGATTTTTGTCTGCATGGCCAATGAAAAGCGATTACAGTGTTCAGTCAGGATGGACCAAGTGTTTATTTTCAAGGAGACTGCCTTCGGTCAGCTATTGATAAAAGCAAACGAACGGAAAAATTTCCAAGCGTTTTTTCGGATTTCTTTGTATCAGGGAACTCTTTTACTCACCTCCCATCGGAATCTGTAAAGTTTCACGCACTGCCGTGGTTTTGAATGTGTTTTTGGACCGTTTATTGCTGTCACTAACATGACCTGATATCATGCCTTATAGTGTGCAGACAAAGTGAACCATGTGTTAAGCAGAAAAAACTTGAAATTATCGGAATTTACAGCATCGGTTTGAATTCAACATAAATGAATTTCAACACTATCAGGCAACTTATCGGAATGCTTCTTTGCCCGTTAGTCAAAAAAGTATACTTTACCAGTAAATGAGAAAAATGTACATGGTTCACTCTGATTGAACACGTGAATGAGAAACGTTAGTCATTTGTGTGGGTGACACCACATTCCACAATTTCAGAAAGAAGTTCAAGTTACAGTAGTAATACTGACTTAAAATTTGATGATCCTACCAATGAATTATATCCTCAGGAGGTTGGAGAGGAGGTATGTTTGTTACTGTTTCATGCAAGCTAGTTAGATTTATGGCCGTAATGAAATTACGAAGCTAAAGGCAACACAAGCGATTGTTTGGAGAAGACCTTCCATATTAATACAAGAAAAAGCTGACTCGATTGACATTTAAGTGTGTAAAGCATGTTGTCAATATCTATTCAATATTATTTTCTAATCACTAATGGAGAAGCTGTGCCAACTTTTCATGAAGCTGTCCTTGAAGCACTACATCCAAACGTGACAGAAATTCCAGAACCAAAACACGAGGAAACCATCCAGTCCATTATTAATTCTACGGCAATTTTGGCCAAAGTTGCAGAGAAAGTGGATGACTACGAATAACCTAATTGAGTGAACTAACCATATTTTTGTTCCATTAAAACATTCCGCTCCTACCATTGATTTGTTGAAACAAACACAGTTTAAAGTTTATTCAAACTATTTTCAATAATTGTTGATGTCGCATAAGCTAACCATGTAGATTAAGAACTTTTTGACTGTTCGACGATCAATGGACTAAAATTATTTGTTCAATTGTTCAGTCATAATGGACCAAGTCATTAATGATTCATTTTTGATTCAACCAGAGTGGACCAAGTACATTTAATCAATTACAAACCTGTCCTTTTCGAGCTCATGGCACTCCTTTTTTTCAATTGACACATTGCATGATACAGTTAGAGAGTTACTCCAACTTATAACATCAAAACTGTGCAAAAATATTGAAAACTTCAAAATTCCCCGAGCAACAAACTTCAAACTCGTTTTTCTCGAAATGATCAAAATGTCACTTGGTCCGGTCTGACTTAACACCGACCATATGATCATGTAAGATATAAATATTGCTTTCTTATTTAAGACTAAGTGCAAACAGAGTATCCATGTTATTCCACTTCTCGTTATCGCAGCAAGATTTAAAAAGTCTTTATTTCGGATTTTTTCACACAGCCTAGGCCTTCGATAACAATAATGTTCCCGCCTACACTCTGAAAATCCGAAATTCTCAAAGATCGTGGAGAGCCTTCATTTTCAGATAATGCATTTGAGATAGAAATTAATTGACAACTTTCATCAATAGCTATATTTTTTTCCTGTATAATTCTAAACTATATTTCGAGAGCAGGTTTGTAGAAGTTTGCTTCAATTCGTAAAAAAAACTTGATGCTGTTTCATAAATCTAGGTCCAGCGATTTCTGAAAATAAAACGAATAAGTAGAACCGCATTCAACCAACATACATGTTTGCTGTTCTAGTGTGAAATCAGCATCATTGTCATCTATTACTGTTTCCCAACGCTCGATTATCTTAAAAAAAAATCAATTACTTCTAGCCAGCATTTAAAAACTGGTTTGTGATCAAAAAAATAAGACTCATGTACTCCAGTGATAACATTCATATAATTTGAAAAAACTCCGCCAAGCTTTAAATCAATTATCGTCTTTGGTTAACTCTCTGAAAACTATCATTTATATTCATTTCATTCTTTATTAAAATTGGACTTATGATGGTATACGATTTGTAAGTAACTGGCCAAATATGAATAGGGTTGCCATTTGGTCGGGGTTAAAAATCAGGACAACTTTTTCCGGTGCAAATTTGATATGAGGTGTTTTCTTTTTTTGAGGTATAATTAAATAAAACATAATTTGAGATTTACACTTCAAAATACGCCACTCATTTATTTATTCAAAGTATTTCTCGGACGATACAATTTTGCAACTTTGATTCATTAAGCGTTAGCAGATTCCTAAAAATGCAGTAACGTAAACTGTTCAAAATAGGGTCTTAAAGTTTTATACGGTTTTTTGATTTTTATATATCAGTTGTAAGAGCGCAATTTTCTGAACAAAACGTGATTTTTAAAAAATGTTTATCGTTGTCCTTCGATTTTTAAATGAAGAATAACAAACTGCTCGAAATACCTTAAATGTCAATTCTCCCATATACCGTACGTTTGCGAAATGTCATTTAAGACATTTGAAGCAATTTTTTATTCTTCATTTTAAGATCGAAGGAAAACGATAAACATTTTTTTAAAAATCACGTTTTGCTCAGAAAACGCGGCTTTTTCAAATGATATATAAAAACTGATATCCAGCTTTTACGCGCCATAATGGCGGAGGCTAAAATGGAAAGTTCGTATTAAATCATCCGTCCTTTTGACAACTCTGCTCAGGTCAATTTGAAGTCGAAAGAGAAATAAATCTGGCAACATTTGTGTTGCCAATTTCTCAGAAATCCCCAAAACTGACGTAGGCAGAGAGGTTCGCATATTACGAACACGCATCATAGCGACAGCCATTATGGTGCGAAAAAAGCTGGATAGCTTTAGGACCCAATAGTCAGATAGTTGAGGGTTGCATGAACTAGACAATTTCTCTCGACAAAATTCAACCAAAGAGAAAAAATCGTTCAAAATGAGTCCGTTCCGTTCCGGAGTCAAAGTAAAAGTACCGAACAATCTTCAACATTTCTGAACATCCGGCATCATCCAGAAAAATCAGGACAAATGCTAAAATATGAAAAATAAATCAGGACGCTCCAAACATATCTCAAAACCAGGACATGTCCTGCTAAATCAGGACGGATAGTATCCCTAAATATGAAAAAAGTAATAGTTAGTATAACAAAGGTTTCTGCACCACTAGGTGGATTAATTCAGGTTTTTGTAATAAAATTGTTATTTCAATTGATTCAAATTATTATATAAGGTCTAATCGTTTTGTCAACTTTTGAAGAGTTTACAGGCCAGGAAAATTCCGAACCTCAAAATTTATCTGATACTATACTAAATGACATATGTTTCAGGTATGGGCGCAACTAGAGGCAATTTCTAGGGGGGGCTGTTTTCATACATTTCATTTAAAAAAAGCAAAAAGAGTTAAAATGTGCTTATTTAATAACGCATAAAATAGTGTCGTTACAGTAGAAAAAATCACTTCAATCGGGATTGTATCTCCGAGAATGCATTGAATATCTAGCCTACAGCGTCAACGCATTCCTCTTTCAGCAACATTGATTCAATACTGAGGAGAGTTAGGTTTGGAATACGAACAACCAAGGGAAGATCGGTGAACCGGTGGTAACTTGGCCATATGCAGACAGGAAAGAGATAGTAGTTCTCCTTGGAGAGCAACTTGCCTGAGCGTCTGTTCCCCAGGACACTGATGAAAGTCTGATTAAATGTTGTGCGATCAAAATTATAAAAACGAGGTATTATGTGGTCTTTGTTTAAACTTGATGATGGTTCACCAAATTCGAATAAATTTTCGACAACAGGAAAGGTACGGATACAGGCAGTTATAGGTTCGTTGCACCCAAATGTGGTATGATGGAAGTTTCGTTGCAGCAGTCCAGTAGAGCGAAGAGTTCGTTGGGAAGCCCGAAAGTTCAATAGAGACAGCGTTCTAGGGGCGTCAATTTCAATGTTAATTATTTTGGCGATGAATACAGCTTGTTGAATTTTTCTTCGTCGCTCCAGTGTCTCGAGGCCGAGTAGATGACAGCGATCAGGATACGGTGGAGGATTCACAGGATCCCGCCAAGGTAAATCCCTCAGCGCAAATCGTAGAAATCTTTTCTGGATACATTCGATGCGTAGACTGCACGCTAGCTGATATGGGGACCAAATTAGTGAGGCATTCTCGACCATAGGCTGTACTTATGAGCAATAAAGCGTTTTTAAGCAGTGAGGATTTCTGAAAATTCGATAATTTTTTGTGATATTCCAAGTTGACGTGAAGCTTTCGAAATAACAGTCGAGCGATGCTGATTGAAAGTGAGCTTAGCATCAAGTAGGACACCAAGATCGTTCACTTGGTCCACTCTCTTAAGGTCATCTCCATTGATTCGTTAACTGAAAACTATTGGGCTGCTTTTTCGGCGAAAGATCATGTCTTGACATTTAGGAACACTAAGGACAAGTATATTTCGTCGATACCAATCAACAAACGTATTCAACAGCGCTTGTAGACGTTTGCAGTCATCAACAAATTGAACTACTAAATATAATTTTAGATCATCAGCACTAATTTGCAATCGTCTCCAAGCGGAAAGTTAACTATTAAAACTATCTCGAATAACTTGGATGCGGCAGAAAGACTCGTAATATCACGATAGTTCCTCACATTCTTACGGTCTCCACTTTTTATAACAGGAAACATATGCGACTGCTTCCATATGAATTTTATGAATCTCTATTATTCTACAAACACAAAATTTCTATACCTTCCAGCTTCTGAGATCTACTAGTTTTTTCTTGCGATGGAATAATTTCATCCTTTCCTGCTGAGTACGGAAGTTTTTCGAGAAGCTAAGTAAAAATATAACACAAAATTATTAAAACAATGTGGTCCCCGTGGTTCTGTGGTTAGTGATGTCGGTCGGCTAGCTCTCCAACACGGTTATGATATCGGGTTCGATTCCCGATCAGGTCGAGGATCTTTTCGAGCTGGAAATTTTCTCGACTCAGCATGCAAAATGTGCCGAAAACAATATCGATAACGAATTCTCTCAACTAATCTAGTTGATCGAGACCGCATTAGCCCCTCAGGCTAGCGTGCGATATTGTGTTTTTATTCAAACAATACACGATTTTATTGATAGGCTATCTAATTGATCGGTAAGTATTAGTAAACCATGACCTTTTTTTAAATTGTCCATGAAACTTTTCATTTTCAGAAATTTTAGAAAATGTGTTTTTTATTGTGTTTTTGTGATAATGAGGTGATTTTTTGTGTTTTTCTGATATTTCAAAATTTTGGTAAACTTGAAAAATTTGTCTAGGAAATTTTAAACAAACGATGAAAAAGACAACGTAGGGTTCATATCCAAATTTCGTATTGTTACACTAAAGATAACGTTGACCAAACATCACTTAGTTTCATTATAACATTTTCCCATAGTTCTTAAGTTTTTCAATCCATCTCCAAAATTGTGCGATTTTCATGGACTTATATTCTTGCTGATGATTGTCAAACGCTACCTTCAAAATATAACAAGTTATATATGGGTCATTCCATGTCAAGTGTCCGAGGAAATGCATCGACCATCTCCGATTTCGACCAAAATTTGTGAGTCAATGTATTTTGGGCTGGAACTTAAAAGTACAAAGTGTTGTACCGATTGGTGGACCCCTCGGCCAATGGGACTGCCTCCACTTTTTGCGAATTCATCAAAACACTTTTTTTATTTTGTGAATATCTCGGGACCCTGAAGAGCTACAGGTGATATTGACATATCATTTTGAAGGGTTTGAGACGTAGAATCGAACTACGTGGTCAATTTTTTCCTGCAGTGTTGCCAACATTGCATTTTTTTCGATTCAAAACTGAATTTGCGATTTCCTCGAAATACCCCCCCCCCCCTTCGATTTTGATTTTGACCACGCCAATGTGTTTAGCAGACGATTTTACATAGGAATCACTTATCAGCAAAAAAAAACAAAATGTAGCGTTTCAGAGATACAGCATTTACAAAATTGCAAGATTTTGGATTTTGTCTACGCACGAAAGCGCTTCTACATAAATTGCTGCTATCTCAATGCTATCCTAGCAGGCGGAGAACGTCATGATGTACCTTAAAGGAGCATCCGCTAATGATGTAACGCAAAAAATCCCGCTTTAGAATCATTTTCACGAACGGTGACAGGAGAGTTTTGGCTACACTTTTCCTAACAGTTTCCTAACAGGCGAATTGTCATGTTTTTTCCTGATTTAAGGTTTGCTATGATTTAAAAATTGTAAGCAATGTGTCTTATCACGTGTGCAGTCATTTCATTCTTGAAGATGGTGTGTTTAATTGGATTGTATTTAAAACAAAATTGTATCGCTGGAAAACGGTATTGGTTATCACAGCAGCTTACGCGATGAAGTTTAATAGCTACTGAGGGAGCATGCATAAATGACGTAGCTTTTTTTAGGTTTTTTATACCCCCTTCCTCCTCTCCCGCTGTAGCACTTCGACAAAAGTCAGACCCCTTATAGATAATTACGTAGCTTTATAACAAACTCCAAGCCTAGGTGTTTTAGCATAGTCTTGGTCTGGGTGGGAGAAACGGATATGAAGCTGTGGGAGTGTCAAATGAACCAGAATGAGCTGTCAATTCGAACCAGTGGAAAAAAAAGAAAACAAAAGATACAAACGATCAAAACAATGGTCGCAGTGGTACAAATCTTACAAAAAAAAGTAGGTATTGTAATAACTTGAAAGTATCATCTTGCTTGAAAAAATATCCAACGCAAGCATTTTTCGTATTCAGTGATACAAAATATTTTGGTTTATTTCACGTAAAATAATAAATTTCATGAACTTTCAGTAATAATCCTGCCAGCGTATTTCGATTATTAAACTTGCGCTTTCTAGATTTACGGTCCAAGCCAGCTTTCTTGGGAAATTCGAGGAATTGCTTAACCAACTTCTGTTTTATGTAGCGACAGTTTTGTGGTTGCACCGGTAACGTCATCAGTGATTTCTGTAGAAGAATGATTGCATTTTTCTTGACCGTGGACTTATTTCAAAAATACTTATTATGATAACATCAATACACGCAATGAAATAAACAATATTTTATTAACATAATATTTCTGTCCTTTGGTAAGGTACGAGTTTTGAAAGTTTGCCGATTTTTTTAAGGCATTTTTGTTGTTTAAACGTGTAAGCAATGTTTGCAAATAAACTCTTTTTGGAATTGCTCCCACGTAATTATTATTCGGGTATAAAAAAAGTCGACTATACACTTCACGGCTGAATGCTTATTTTCGTTTCACAAAATAATGAGGTATAATATTGTAAAATTACTGCAATCCTGCGCGAATCTGCGTAAATATATATAAACTTGAAAATCCGAAGAAATTGACTCGAAAAATCTGTGTTTTACAGACAAATTTGCACATTTAGTATTCCTGATGATACTAAAAACTTAGTTCGAGTCATGCTCGGGTTACAGCAGGAAGATAATTACATGCTATCAAAAATCGACGAATGTGCGTTTCATCTGTTCCGATCAATTTTTAGTGTAGTATTCGTTCCTTCCTACCAGGTCTTGGTTTGCACTGTGACCAGGGATGCCTCATGTACAGAAATATCTGTGTTATACCGAAGTTTAGATTCCAGGTTGCTACGATGTGCACATTAAACTCGTCGTTTTTTTAAACTCTACCAGACATGCCTTTTTGTGGTTGTTCTATTAGGGTAAATTAACATATAGTGGACCCATTCCCTATAGTGGGCCACCCGCCAAATTAATTCATTTTATGTGAAAACTCAAGTGATTTTCAGAAAACTTCCATCGAGAAACACCTTGTCCAGCCAATCTGCATCACAATATAGGTTAACAAAATATAAGGGTCCACTATAGATTAATTTACCCTATTCTTCTTGTTGTTTCGATCTGGTTCATTATAAAGTTATTATGAATCTTTCAAAAAATTCGGTTGGATTTTTATTAATCTCTCGAAAACAAAATAAAAATTTGAATGATAAACATTAAACATACGTATGCATACAAAATGAATAATTGAAATACCTGATCAATTTCAATGTAAGGTGACTAAAACGAAAAATGGAACCCAAATTCTCCGTATACAATTATGAACAGATATTTTGCTGCGTGATAAAAATGGTCAAATTTTTCAACATCAGACGAGCGGATGTTCTCAGTAACAGATGTTACGCTGGATTCTAGGAGAACCAATATATCACCTGGAACTCTGGGTTCATTAATATTCGTTGACATGAACACTAAGTTCTAGCCTAACTTCGGCCATCATCTCAAGAAACCACATAAGACAATCAGTACATATAAAGTGCAAAGTAACCAGGTATTTTAAAAAATAAAAATAAAATTAAATAAAAAAAATTCAGGACGGGTCAGGTACGTGTTGGGTACCGGCAATTTCGGGGTATTTTTCTTTCGGGTACGGGTCGGGTACGGGTAGTTGGAAAAAAAAAATTCGGGTTCGGGTCGGGTACGGGAATTTTAAACAAATACGACTTCGGGTTCGGTCGGGTACGGGTTTGAAAATTCTCGATGAGTCGGGTACGGGTAACAAATTTTCCATACCCGACCATCTCTACTTTACACCCGATTTGCCAACTGCGAGGTCGCGCACAAAATAACAATAGAACTCCCAGAAACAAGCTGCCACCAAACGTCTGCCCTGATATGCATGACCTGCATTTCTCATCTCCCAGCCACCAGCCAGCCGCAAGAGCATGCAAAAACCTAAATTAATCCACCTAGCGGTCAGACTCAGCCTTTCTCCTTCAAACTTATTATTTGTAAAAATAGATTTACATGAATGCTTAAATCCAATAAAGGTTTATTCACTCTTAGGGTTTTAAAATATTGATGTTGTAATTAAAGTATAAAATATTAAATTTGACGTAATGTTAGTGCTTAAGAAATAGTGAAATGTAAGAAATGACTCTCAATTTCGAACAATTTAATCACGAGCGATACCGGCTACGTTCAAATAGTACGATACCACATTTAAATCATGTTGAGGTCAAATATATTGATAAAAGCAGGTATAGTGTTGAATAGTCTTTGAATTTCTTTTCTTTACAAAACTTTTGAACAGCATATCAAATTGTTATGAAGTTCGTTATTTGTAAGTTTAGGGGAGCTGCGTAGCCGCAAGGTTACAGAGTCCACTTTGTCAAGCGGATGGTCGTGGGTTCGAATCTTAGTAGAACCAGGCCACCAGTTACCCTTCCTTTACGCTGAAATCTACAATATCTTTGCGTGACTTCCTCTTTAAAAAAAATAAGTCCCTCTTATCAATAAAACTGGCCAGAATGACGCACGACGGAACTTCTCCAGGGAATTATAACTGGTGATATTTGGCAAGTGGAACGAGTATCGGTATAGTAGAACAGTAAGCGTGTAAGGAAGAGTATCACATTACACAAAAGCACTGATGAACAATACTAATAAGCATGACACTTCTCAATAGCGGTATTGCTATTAACAGAAGTGTGGGATACAGCAGACACCCGGGCATATCTCGCAATAGATCTACGATTCTGGTCGCAATGAGGAAGTCCATACAGAAAAAAATGTAAGTTTGGGAGATGACTCTTTTGTATGACACTAGTTATGTTCAAATAAGTCGTGTAATACTTGAGATAATAGACTTTCGTTGTTTTACAAATTAAAACATGACGATTTCTTAAGTTTGATTACAATCAAATGGAAAGGTAACGTATAGGGCAGCCAAACTTTGAAACCACGTATTCAATCATAATTCATCAGGTAACCCTTAACTAGCCCGTTCATCTGATATCAATATTGTTCAAATCGGTTGTGTAGTTTCTGAGATAATGAAGTTTCGTGATTTTCACATTTCGATACATTACAGACGAAGTTACAGTCTGATTACAGCAAAATTCAATAGGGTGTTATGAGGCAGCTAGACCTTTCATTTGGCATTAATTCCGTGGAAATCGGGTCAACCATCTCTGAGAAAAGTGAGTGAGTCCACGTTGTTATCGGAATATGTTTCTTTTCATAGCTGGATTTCACATTTTTAAACATAACCGGCAACGTAATAATCCGTTTGTAGAAAAAAAAATCATTAGGATCTTATGGGGCAACTAGACCTTCCATATGACACTAATTTTATGGTAGTCGGTTCAGCCTGGTTTCTCTGAGAAACACAAGTGAGATTGAATAGTCTTCAGAACACGTTTATTTCCATAACTTCTGAACCACATGTTCAATCTTCATAAAATTCAAAAGTTAAGGGTTTTTAAGGTAGCCCGTTGATTTGAAATCAATTTTGCTCAAATCGGTTCTGTAGTTTCTGAGATATTGATGTTTCGTGGTTTTTACATTTAGATACATAACCTCTAAACTAGAAATCAGATTACAATAAAATTCAATAGGGTCTCATTAGGGCAACTAGACCTTTCATTTGCAATTAATTCCATTGAAATCGGTTCGGTCAGACCATCTCTGAGAAAAGTGAGTGCGAAAAAATGGTGCACATACACACGTACACACCCACACACAAACATATACACCTATACATGCTTATATGCAGAAATTGCTCGATTCGTCGAACTGAGTCGAGTAGTATATGACATTCAGCCATCTGGATCACTTTTCTACCTTTTAATTAGCCAGTGATCGTTAGGAGAAAGTCAATATGTTTACTTTCATTATGTGATTTCACATTATTATGAACAACGGACAAAGTTACAATCCGATTGCAATTAAATTGAATAGCAGCCTATGGGGCAACTGGACCTTTCATTTGACACTAATTTTGTGAAAATCGGTTCAGCCATCTCTGAGAAAAATGAGTGAGTTTAAAAAACCTCAGAATAACTTTTGAACCATATGTTCAATCATAACGAAGTTCAAAAGTTAAGGGTTCTGGAGACAGCTCGATCTTTTGAAATCAGTTTTATTGAAATCGGTAATGTGGTTTCTGAGATATTGATGTTTCGTGATTTTTACATTTTGATACATAACCTCTAAACTAAAAATCCGATTACAATGAAATTCAATAGCAACCTATGGCGCAACTAGACCTTTCATTTGCAATTAATTTTATGAAAAGTGAGTGAGTGAGGAGAAAAAGTTGCACATACACACACACACACATACACACATACACACATACATACATACATACAGAAAATGCTCAGTTCGTCGAAAGGGGTCGAGTGGTATATGACATTCGGCCATTGGAACCACTTTTATACCTTTGGGTTTTCCAGTGATTGCTATACCTTTCTAGGAGAAAGGCAAAAACTTGCAACAGTCCATACACAGGTACACGGGTTGGCTAACGCCGAGTACGCACACGAATGGATGTGGAACGAAAAGAACGAAAGAACTGATTCACTGATCTGGCAATCCGCTCGCAGGCAGATCAAAAGATTCTGTTCTTTTAAAAGAGAGAAATCTTTCGCTCTCAGAAGGACTGGTTCTTCCGATGGCTCTTTTGTTCAGCTCGCAGGCAATTCGCTCGCGATCAGAAGATTTCGATCTTTTAAAGAACTGATTTTCTGATCAGCTCGCGAGCGGATTGTCTGCATAGATTCAAAAGATCAGTGAACCAGTTCTTTCGCTCTTTTCGTTCCACTTTTCGTGTGCGTCCCGGCGTTAGCCAGCCCGTGTGCTGCGTGTGAACTGTGGCAAGTAGATTTAATTTTTTATTCCCGCGGCTGGTGGATGGCCAAGTAACAAAACTGGTTTAATCAAAGTTTTATAGCGCTGTTTTGGCTGTTTTGAGCGCTATAAAACTTTGATAAAACCAATATTGTTACTAGGGTGGTTATGCATAGCAGAGCAGGCAGCCGGCGGCAGCTATTTTCTGGGAGTTCTATTGCAGTGTCGCACGCCGCTTTGCGCTTGGGGTGTTAAACATTCATATGGCTCTCGCTTGCGGTGTCTGATCAACAAAATCAGCTTCAGCTTTTTGCTTGAAGTAAGGGGTGAGTTACCGCTCTTTAAAAAAGAGCGATAGATCACTCACTCACTTTGAAGAACCAGCTCTTTAGATCAGTTCGTGAGCGGATTACCCCCCTCTAATTCGAATCATGGACAAAAGTGTACATTTAACAATAAACAGTTTGAATTTAAATACGAAAAGTGTAGCCAAAACTCTCCTGTCACCGTTCGTGAAAATGATTCTAAAGCGGGATTTTTTGCGTTACATCATTAGCGGATGCCCCTTTAAGGTACATCATGACGTTCTCCACCTGCTAGGATAGCATTGAAATAGCAGCAATTTATGTAGAAGCGCTTTCGTGCGTAGACAAAATCCAAAATCTTGCAATTTTGAAAATGCTGTATCTCTGGAACGCTACATTTTGTTTTTTTTTGCTGATAAGTGATTCCTATGTAAAATCGTCTGCTAAACACATTGGCGTGGTCAAAATCAAAATCGAAGGGGGATATTTCGAGGAAATCGCAAATTCAGTTTTGAATCGAAAAAAATGCAATGTTGGCAACACTGCAGGAAAAAATTGACCACGTAGTTCGATTTAACGTCTCAAACCCTTCAAAATGATATGTCAATATCACCTGTAGCTTTTCAGGGTCCCGAGATATTCACAAAATAAAAAAAGTGTTTTGCTAAATTCGCAAAAAGTGGAGGCAGTCCCATTGGCCGAGGGGTCCACCAATCGGTACAACACTTTGTACTTATAAGTTCCAGCCCAAAATACATTGACTCACAAATTTTGGTCGAAATCGGAGATGGTCGATGCATTTCCTCGGACACTTGACATGGAATGACCCATATAAGAGTAACAACGAAAAAATTTCTTTATTAAATCAATCGAAAAGACTCTATTTTTTGGATGTTGAATAGATGCCCTTTAACAATAATTATCCATTTGCGCATTTGTGCATACTAATAAGTAATTTGAAGTTCAGTTCAAACCCTCGAATCACGATGTTAGTTCAATTATTTTTTTCTATTGAGCTATAGCATGCACAGATTTGGAGAAAATCAAGTTTTCATAAGAACTCGTACTAAGTATATGCTTGCAGGTGGGTCCGAGCACGACAGGACACGCCTAGGCAATACGGTAACAATCGACGGGGATGAGTTCGAGGTGGTCGACGAGTTTGTGTACCTCGGCTCTCTGGTAACTGAGAATAACGATACCAGCCGGGAGATAAGGAGACGTATTATCAGTGGAAGTCGTGCTTACTATGGGCTCCATAAAAAACTACGGTCCCAAAATCTGAGTCTTCGCACCAAGTGTATCCTGTACAAAACGCTAATAAGACCGGTCGTTCTCTACGTGGACAATGCTCGAGAAGGACTTGCGAGCACTCGGAGCTTTGGAACGTCGAGTGCTAAGAACCATCTTTGGCGGTGTGCAGGAGAACGGAGTGTGGAGGCGTAGGATGAACCACGAGCCTGCGCGCCTCTACGGTGAACCCAGTATTCAGAAAGTGGCTAAAGCTGGAAGGATACGCTGGGCAGGGCATGTAGCTAGAATGCCGGATAGCTACCCTGCAAAATTGGTGTTCGCTTCAAATCCGGTGGGAACGAGAAGGCGAGGGGCGCAACGAGCGAGTACCGGGTGCCCGCGGAACTGGAGGCAGTCAGCCATGGACCGAGTGAATTGGCGGAGCCACGTTATGCAGGCCATGTCTTAAGACGTACGGCCATCTATGTAAGTAAATAGTACTTTAGTGCATTAAAACTCGTTTTTCTCTAAATCTGTGCATGCTAGAAGAAAACCTTTAGCATCTTTGGATTCTGAAGACGTTACTCTAGAAATATAGAGCTTGAAAGTTGGAGAGCTACTTCTGGTATGCCTGAAGGGCACTGGGTGCTGAAATGCCACTGCGACAGTCTTGCTGATTGTCTTTTGTGGCTGGCTCCGATTGCTGTGCATAGATTACGGATTGCTCGTACTCGTTGATGGAGTAGAACTGTTTTGTTGTAAACTTGTACCCCAATTAGGTACAACATAGTTGATGAAACTAATTACCTGCTCGGGAATAGAGTTCCATACTTGGTATGGAGTTGAAAGGTAGCTTCCCAAGTTGTACCTAGAGGAAGCAACAGCTTCGCAAGAGCATAGTAAATGCTCTGAACTCTCTGGTTCAGATTTGCAGAATCGGCAGGTGTCGTTCAACACTACACCGATTTGCTTCAAATGATAAAAAGTGGGACAGTGTCCGGTAAGGAGTCCCGTGATTATCCGTAGTTCACTACGATTTGGACTAAGTAACTTTCTGGCGGTTCCAGGGTTCGGATAGATAAACTGTTTGGCTTGTCTACAAGCCTGTACCTGTTGCCATTGAGATGCTATTTCTAGCCTTTTTGATAGCGAAATTGATCGTACCCAGAAACAGCTTGTAGCCAATAAACCGCTAAGCTGATCGCTGTCTTGCTAGGTAGTCAGCTTGTTCATTACCCTCGACTCCGCAATGTCCGGGCACCCAAAACAGAAAAACTGAGTTCTGCCGGGAGAGTTCAACGCATTCCCAGACAAGTTTGGAAGCGCATTTGACGGACTTAAGTGCTAGTAGTGCTGCTTGACTGTCCGAGAATATACCGATTTTCGCATGTCTGTAGTTGCGTTTCAGACATATTTTTGCGCAGATATACAGGGGGTAGACAAAATGATTGAGACAGGCAAAATTTTGTCAAAATTCAAACGATCAGAACTTTATGAAAAAATAATCAATTTGGACAAAACGGGTTTCATTTTACTGAAAAACTATCCTACTTTCCAAATATGCGGACTTTGTGTGGCCAATGGACACCGGAAATGTTCCGGATTTTGGGAGTGTTTGTCAAAATGTTCATTTTTGCAACGCTTAGAACTTTTTTTGACAGCTGGCTTCTTGTAGCTTTTTATGTTGGCAATAAACTAGAATTCATTCCGAGTTCATTGATACCCAAAGGTTGAAAATTCGTCAAGGAATCATCGAGATACGAATTATTTAATTATGAGTGTTGTTTTTGGCAGTTTTTTTTCCTGTTGGGTGCATACATATGTATTCCATTGCGGCCAGTAGGCTTGTGCAGTATCTGAGGCCCTGAATATTGTAAATGTACTGGTGAGAGCGGAAAACATAATAAGTGGTAGTGTAGTTTCATATATACAATGTACGAGGCACCCGACTAGGTGGTAGTTGCGACGCACAGAGGATTACCTAGAACAAAAAGCTGGCCAAAAAAAGAAAAAAAGTTTTTTGTCGCTTGTTGGTGCCGCTATATTTTTTTCTGCAGCTCAAATAAATGTTTCACAAAATGCCATCACTCGGTTAACGTTAAAAGGTATTATTATATGCTGAGAGCGCTGTAAACATGGACAAATTTGCAAGCATTTATTTGGAAATCGAACCATTTTTAGTAACAAGTTGTGCCAGTCGTCAAAAAAATTAAAATGATCAATATTTTGCCGCAATTGAGTTCTTTATGTTCTATGCTTATAAACCGGTTGATAGAAATTCCGAAATTAAAAATTATAGCCTCTCTAAAGAAATTTTCGATATTAGTGATTTTTACGTATTTTCGAGCATTTTCAATATTAAAAAAGTTATGAAATCTCGCGGAATCCGATCATATAATCATCGGAGGAATGGAAATTCATATCATCACGAACACATCCTTGCAAATATCTCATCCGGTAACGTCCGGATTGACATTTGCGACCCGTTTGAAAAATGTTGTTTATGACAAATTTTGACGTTAAGTGTTCACGCGTACATGGGAAATGAAAAAAAAAAACTGATAGGTCCCTGCCTCATGCTTGAAACAGAGTTTCACCTCAACAAATATTAAATGAGATTAGTTTAGTGAATGAATTTCAACTAATTCAAGTAAACTTGAAATTAACTTGATGCACAGAATCAATAATCCGGGTAAATAACACTCCGTACAAAAGGCTTTTTCCAACCTACGTAGGTTCCACGAGGCAAATACGTACTTTAGTGAATTAAAACTCGTTTTTCTCACAATATTTGCATGCTAAAATAAATATTTCATCGTTTATGGATTCAGAAGACCTTACTTCAAAAATGTAGCGCTTAACATTTGAAAAACGATTTTGTTATTTGAATTTATATGAAAATACGCAGTTTTCTGATTTTGTACTGAAATAATTTATAAACTCCGAAATTCACTCTCACATAGCATATTTCATCTACATGACATGATTTGATGCATGGAGCAATTGATACGTATGAAAATTCCCAGTGTTTGCTCAATCTGTTTGAAAAATTAGAAAAAAACACAGACATATTTGCCTCTCACGGAAACGGGGAGGGGTTCCAGAGGCGTGGAACCTTTAAAAAAAAATTAGAGCAGCTATTTCCCTTGAATGGAATTCCAAGTTTTCCCAAATCGGCCGTTCTAGTGCTGAGAACAAGCATTTTCGAAAAAACAAGTTCCGTCCCGGGTCTTTACGGGTTAATCAGTGCAAGAAAACGGCCTCCAAACACCTGAATTTTGATCATAATCGACAATTTCAATGACTAGAACGAACACTCCGATTAACCAGCTGTCATACGAATACAGAAAATACCGTTCAACACATAAAAATCTTTGAAAAAGTTAAAGGGTATGTGCTTGAGTGCACAAACGTAGGCTTGACGTGGGACTATTGTGGGTGTAAAGATTTAATTCTGCCATAGCCATAGCATATATCACACACCAAACGTACAAATATCAAACACAACAATCTACGAACATTCCACAAAAAACACATACACCTGTCATAAACCATAGCATACAAACTAATAGGAAAAATAATTAACTTGTTGCGTATAAAAGCATTCTCTCATGAATAAATTTACCTCGGATGAATGCATTTTTGCACACACATACACGTTATACACACACACGCTATATACACACACTACTCACAAGCACACGCTCCTCAGACACACCAACGCTACTTACACACACACATACACACACACACATACACACACAACACTTACATACACACGCCACTTACACACATACACACACGCCACTCACACACACATTCACACACACATTCACACACACATTCACACTCACACACTCACACACACACACACACGCACACACACACACACAAACATTAACACACACACACACAAGCATTAACACACACAAGCATTAACACACACACACACATTTACACACACACACACAAACATTAACACACACACAAACATTAACACACACACACACATTTACACACACAAACATTAACACACAATTACACACACACACACACACACACACACACACACACACACACACACACACACACACACACACACACATTAACACACACACATTAACACACACACATTCACACACACATTCACACACCCACATTCACACACCCACATTCACACACACACACATACACATACACACGCTAACGCCACTCACACACACACACATACACACGCTAACGCTACTCACACACACACATACACACGCTACGCTAACGCTACTCACACACACATACACACGCTAACGCTACTCATACACACACACTTGGTATACGACACACTATACCTACACAAATTACTATCGGCAGCATCCAAACGGCTTCCAAGTCTTCCAATGGTCCCTTCCAACGGCTTCCAATGGTCCCCAGTGCCGATCACGTCCAGTTTCAGGCTGTATTTCAACAACGATATCTGAATTAGATTACCACTGGTGGGGTCCAACTCAGATCGAAGGGAAGCGAACTGGTCGCTTCGACGGTCGACCAGGGAATGAGCTTCTCTCAACACGAAATGTCCTTTTAAAGTGTCACTCAGTGTGGGGAACTTGGGTGATTGGGGGAAGAACCAATCACGTGGAAGGATCTCTGCTTTCTTTCTTCGTCAATTACGTTGGGTGATGAATGCGATGCCAATTGGATGGCATTGCTAGCCAATGACTGAATGCGTGAAATCATTTCGTCTATGTTTTTGAAGTCTGCGTTAGGGAAACATACCAATCGTATGAAAAATGTATGTGGATATTCGACCTTCAAACTTTCCCGCAATTTTGACGGAGTAATAAGAAAATGTTGACTTTTATCAGGTTATACAAATCTTGAATGTTTCAGCTTTCCAACGGTATATTAACTATTGAAATCGGAACAGTTGTTTGAGCGCTATTAGCATCTAAAATCTTCCATTCCGCCAACCAAAAACGTTACATGTTCAATCCAGTTTTCCCAGAAGGTACCTTAGTATAGTGAAGAAAGACGTAGTCCCACGTCAAAAACTTCAAACGCAAAAAATCAACCTTAATTGCAGCTGTTCAGGCGTTATTTGGGTGCTGATAAAAATCCTTTGCGAAACAGATGCGAATTGTTTAAAATAGGTTCGGGGTGATTGGAATAGTGTCCCTCGATAGGGAACCTTTATTGATTACTGTTAAAGTTTGCTAAATCAGTTTTAGAATCTGAAAATAAGTACTGACAGAGAAAAGGGTAGAGAACAAATTAATATACTTATGTTTGTATTTCACCTTACAGATTTCGAGCGTTTAGTCTCAATACACAGGAGGCTCCTAAGCTCCCTAACCTACTTATCTGCTTCAAAGGAATATTTCGGGATGTTATGAAAATCATCAGATTTTTTTTGTCGTTGGTGTCCAACCAGTTATATGTCTACTTTTTTCTTTGTGATTTTGTAACCACAACTGCTCAAAGTATGTAAGCTGAAGCAGTTAGTTCTTTCTTCAGCATCCTACATGAAGATGTTGAATTGAAGGGCTCTGCCCAGAAGTGAATACTAATCTCAGGTTCGATAGAATGGCATCAGCGTTGTTTTCTATTTCTTTTATAAGTAGCAGCAATCTGAATTTATTCAAACGCACTGCTGGATACGAAATTTATTTTAAGACTGAGTATGTCGATTAATTTTGACAGCGGAACGACAAATCTTGATGCATGTCAAATAAAAGTTCGTTTAATACAGTATGCGGCCGTTTGATCGTTTTTATTCATTTATCTGCCAAGCATGTAAAGTATCGATAGTTTCCTCAATCATGTTCAGTAGTAAGATAAACTTGCCTTGGATTTCTTACAAGAGAAATCCCCTTGAATTAATTATGTCATGCAATTGAATAAAACATACCAATTACATGCTATATATACTGCAAATAAAAATTAACAATTAGCAAAAATAAACCTCAATCCAAACACTGCAATTGTTTTTTATGACAATCCATTTTTATTTCTTTATTTGCACAATTATTGATTAAAGATCAATAAAAACGGTGAAACCCTCGCTATGAACTTTAGGCGGTAAACTCAAGATGACCGTGCGGTGACCAGTTCGTCGTCGTGCAACCGTTGCAGCTGATGGTGATTGATCGATCAGCCTGCGGCAACACAAGTCGGCGGAACTCGAGACACATCGCTACGCTAGGAGAGCCCACCGATCGAAGCAATTCCGTTGAAACTTTTCTGAAGTGATTCATTCGTGCACTTCTCTTCGACACTCGCTACGGTCAGCAGTTAATAGTATTACATACTTTCATCGCTCGCTGTAGTAGCTTGAATAATACATGACACGTGGCATGACGGATTCAAGCTGCAATGACCTTCCAGTGGCAAGTGTAGAAGAAAGAAAAAAAAAACACTAACGACAGATTAATCAATGGAAAATTTCGACAGGTTACAAAGTTACAATTCTTTTACCGAACAAAATGTAGGCGTAGCGGGTATCAAATTAAGTTCGACTCAGCAAAGTTTCCCAGAAGCAGAAATTATCGTTATTGATATAGCGTTTAATTTGTTTTGTTCGGGCTACAATTATTCCCTTAGGCAATTAAATCTGACACACACTCGCTACGGCTATCATATCTCATACTCGGACGATCTTTTGCAGTGCGCAAGAACGGGGAAATGTCGGGGTACCGAAGCTAAGCTATTAAGGCTGCCACCGCCGGCCGCCGTCTACTCCGAGGAACATCGTCGGAAAGTATAAAGATGACAAGTGTGTCACCGGATGGGGACCAACGTCGTAATTTTCGACCGGGGCACCGAGGACACGGGAGGGTCTTTTTTTCAATTACTAATGGATGTGGTTTTGGCGGACGGGTAATTGGTTGCCAGAGCGAAAGCAAAAAAAAAAATCGAGAATGTTTTTTTTTACAGCTTTGGGAAGTCATTTAATAATTTGTCATTTTCAACTTCGATAATCCGACAATGGGTAACGATTTCTCCACTGAAAACTGAAGCCGAGAAGAAGAAACCTGCTAATTGAGTCGTTTGTAGCAAATTATCTTCGCAGTAGGGAGCCATAAATTAAGGAATGGTTTTTGGCTATTAGTGTCTGCTTTACCTGAATACCCGAGAGTAGCATTATACGAACGGTGTTCTTTGATATTCATGAGCCGATCTGGCTATCAACATGATAAAAATACGATAGTGATATTTCCTGCCGTCTTGTTCTGTTTTTAGAAATTCTAACTTTGTAAGTGTTTTGAATTGTAATGCAGGCTAATTCCGCCACTCAACTTTATCTATTTTGAGCATGTGTTCTCGCAATTCATAAAACAAACGCTGATTTACCGAAACGTAATCTGTTTTTATTTCTGGCTCTTTAGCTTACTTTAATACATGCTAGTCTGCTGTCTCGGTTACGATTTTTGCAAAATAATCAAAATGCAAAAACTGTACAACGGGAATTCAAAAAATTGAAAATCTCTTAGGTCTGAGTAAATAGCTATTTCTTTATAATCATTTGTCTTTTAAGAAATTGGTATATGTGTTTGAGAACGTTTAACTTACAATCGTCAATTTCCATATCTTTTAATATTCAGTTTTCGTGCGTTTCTATCTTCAAGTAGTCCACAATTTCTCATCTAGATACTTTTGTTTTGCTCATTTTAATTAATTTTTTTCTAGGTATATTTGCAATGAATAGTTTGTATTGTATAAACATGTACATTCAATTTTAGGCTAATTCTACTGGCAAATCAACGAATGTTTAGAGAATTTCCGAATGTTTTCGAAAAATTTTCCTTTTTTTTCGATCGTGTTCCCCTCAACTCTTTTTCAAGGCAAAACAAGAACAAGTCTCCCTCCCATATTAGAGCAAGCCCACCAGTGGCTAAATTGAAGTTTCTAAAGCTAGTTTGGCAACTCCCACCATAACGTGGCAACCGCACCGGGCGTTGCTATGTTGGTTTGGGAAATAGCAATCCCCACCTCGGGTAGTGGCGAGTTATTAAATTTGGCAACGCGATAGCAACGTGCCGAATCGTTGCTGTTTGATGAATAATGTCAAACTGTTGTTTGTTTTGTTGTGCTCGATGGTATGTTCGTGACAATATTATGAAAATAATGAGTGTTTCGAACATAATTGGTCGGCCCCGGAAGACGAAACGTTAAACACGTCGTAGGACGCAAGTATCGGCGTGAACCAGCTTATTTTAATTTCGATTGAGCTGAAATTTTACACAGGGTGTTTTTCGGGCGGGTGAACATTTATAGTTTTTTTTTCTAAATTAGAGATGACTATTTTGGTTGGCACTCTAATCTACACGAAGCATAAAGCTCAAGTCCTCACAAGATTGGTCAACCATGTCATTATTTCAATAAACCTGGAAGGTTTGAGTGAATTGCTCGGGAGTATTACCGACTATTGCTGCTGACTCTTTTGAAGGCATGTTAGTCTCAGCTTCCCGTTGCTTCCGGTTGTTGAATAAAAAACCATTTTTCGCATCTACAGCTGTTTTAATCTTCGAAAACAACGTAAGACGAATTCGAAAGCGGCGTCGGAAATGGTCATCGGTATAGACCGGTGTTTCCGAAAAAAAAACATTGTTAAAACGCTGGATGGCATACTTCCTCAGCATAGCGGTCAATATTTTACCGTTTTCCAGGCTGAGAGCCACCTCGAATTCATCTTCTTCATTCTTTCTTCATTTTCTTCGTCACTAGAATCAACCAAATACTCGAGAACAATTTCCGCGTTCCACATTTAAATTTTGTTTAGCTGCAAATTTGCAAATATTAATAGCAAATTGTCGGAATCGAGACAGCACGAAGTACAAAATACAATTAATGACAGTTCGCCAATTTTGAATATAATAGTTATTGAAGGCAACGTTGTGAAACTTTCCACGGTTTTAACGCAATTACTTTAATTAATTATTAAACATACAAGGATAAAAAAACCATGAACGTACAAACGAAGAAACCTGCAACAGAATTGTGTTATCGATAATTTAGGAGAACGGAAACAAAGTTAAAACAGATTTGCTTGAATTAAAGGGGATATTTTATGGAGCAAAAAGAACGCAGATCATTTGGAAACAATTAACGGACAGATGAATTGGTTATTACTAGATGCGCAGAATTTGGGAAATACGACACACACAAACATTTTGCTAATGCATCTAGTGACGGTCTTTAGAAGTTAGCAACTGCCGGCGTTAAAAAGAAATAGATGAATTGGTAATCCCCAATAGCAACGACCGGTGCGAACATCGGTTGCTATCCAAAATAGCAACGGCAAGCGTTGTGAAAATAGCAACTCAAATAGCAACTCACCGGTGCGCTTGCTCTTAAAAGCTATTGCTCTCACTGTTAGCCATAATGCAGCTTTCTGGTTTCGCGCCTTGTTGGTAATCTCAAACGAAAGAATATCCTCTAAATCATCTACCTCATATTTAAACCGTGTTCGAATAATCTGACTGCACAAATCCCACACTTAGCGTCAGGGCATAGCCTTAGTTTGTGTATAACATTTACTATAGTTTTATACTGTGGAGTGAATGCTGTAGGCAGAAAGTTTTTCTCCATTTGGAATTAAATCATTGACGAAGCAGAACACTTTCTAATGATCATTCATTGAAATGGAATCACGATTGATATTATCCCATATTGACGTCCAGCAAAGGTCCTTTTAAGCTTCGATTCTGGGTCTAAAATCCAAAAAGTTCATGAAATGATTGTAAAGCGTTTTCGTTGAATCTAGTAATACGTTATTCCTGATGTTTCAGGCTTCCTTAATTGATTCTCTTCCAATTTTCATCAACCCTAGCGGTCTTTTTTATTAAGTTGGAAAAAATAGCTCTCATCAATGAAATTTTTATCTTCATTCGAGTTGAAAAACAGGTTTTTTTTAAATAAGCTTTCGTTTTCGATTCCGGATCTATTGGCCTGAGTGTTAAATCTCGGCATATTTATTCAGGAGAAATTACTAATTTTCATTTACTTTAACTTTAATTTTAATTTTGGTACATTTTTGCCAATGACACTGGTAAACAAAGGTTACTACTGAACTAATCCTATGAATTTTGGTACCCGTTGTACAAACTTTAGATTTTTTTCGCTGGAACCTAAATCTAACCTAAACTCGAATTTGTTTTTTTTTTTTTTTTTTTGTTAATCTCGAACCCGATCTGAACTTGATTTTTTTACACCAATTCGAGCCTGATCTAAACCCAAAGATTGAACCTCGAAATGTTAGTGATTTCTATAATTGTATTATGTTTGACACGCTGCGTATAATAACATGTGAATTATATATATATATATATATATATATATATATATATATATATATATATATATATATATATATATATATATATATATATATATATATATATATATATATATATATATATATATGGCATACTTCCTCAGCATAGCGGTCAATATTTTACCGTTTTCCAGGCTGAGAGCCACCTCGAATTCATATTCTTCATTCTTTCTTCATTTTCTTCGTCACTAGAATCAACCAAATACTCGAGAACAATTTCCGCGTTCCACATTTAAATTTTGTTTAGCTGCAAATTTGCAAATATTAATAGCAAATTGTAGGAATCGAGACAGCACGAAGTACAAAATACAATTAATGACAGTTCGCCAATTTTGAGTATAATAGTTATTGAAGGCAACGTTGTGAAACTTTCCACGGTTTTAACGCAATTACTTTAATTAATTATTAAAATTGACACGCTGCGTATAATAACATGTGAATTTTATATATATATATATATATATATATATATATATATATATATATATATATATATATATATATATATATATATATATATATATATATATATATATATATATATATATATATATATATATATATATATATATATATATATATATATATATATATATATATATATATATATATATATATATATATATATATATATATATATATATATTCACAACGTTGCCTTCAATAACTATTATACTCAAAATTGGCGAACTGTCATTAATTGTATTTTGTACTTCGTGCTGTCTCGATTCCTACAATTTGCTATTAATATTTGCAAATTTGCAGCTAAACAAAATTTAAATGTGGAACGCGGAAATTGTTCTCGAGTATTTGGTTGATTCTAGTGACGAAGAAAATGAAGAGCTGTATGCCACCACGGGTCGGTATTTGGCGATTACCGTAGGCCACGGAAGTGCTAACTGCAAGAACGCAGTCCCGGACCATCAGCGAGAGCTAGCCTAGGTTGTGGTGAGACTCAGGCATTGGGCCGCCGAATTCTCACAAAAGCCACATTATCCGGAAGCAGCTCTGACGGAGCGAATAGTGCCGCTCCCACCACCCAAATGCACTAATTCGCCCATTGGGATTGATGCCAGTAAGTTCCCAATTACGGTAACTGGTCGCAACGCCATATGATAAGAGTCGGATTTCGTTTTCGTACCACGATTCTGGGCTGGCACCTGCGCCGAGCTCCCTTAGTAAGGTCGTGTGACAACGGCTTGAAACGGCGAGACAACAACCGGTGCAGGGGTCTCCGTCCCGTAAAACCTGGCAGGCCTTCCAGTACGTTCCAAATTCATTGCCCGGTGGGAACCGGGCAGGAGTGGGATCAGATGTCCTTTCCTGACTTGCGCCGGTCGGGGGTGTCATAGTTGCTCATAAGGCGCTATGGCAGCCGCCCCTAGCCATGGCCTCACTGCTTCGGCATAGACTACCATGGGACCAGATAGGCGACCACTCCAGTATGGATAAGGATAGCGACTGGAAGGGGGACCCACTTAACAAAAATGAACAGTAATAATGAAGATCAACAATTGGGCGCAGATGGGTTGAAAAACCCGTTTGCACGAGGAGGCATCCAGAGGTCTCCGCCGAGAAAGGCGGAGATGAATGCAGTAAAGGACGCCTGCGAAGACGGCAAAGGCAGTACGCCTACCGGATCGACGCAAGACATCGCAGTGGCTGGTCCACTGTTGATAAAGGCGGTCGGAAGACAGCGAGACACGCTACCGAAGGTAGTAGCGCTGTCGGAGCAGCTCGATGCCATAATCGAGTTTGCGAAAAGTCGCACCAACACGACGAAGTACCTGAAGCAGGCTCTCTACATGCTTCGGTCCTCCGTCGATGCTGCGAAGAAGGAGCACGCCGAGCTCAAGGCAAGAGCGGTGGCTGCAGAGAAGAATGCAACGGAGGTGACCGGAAGGGCGACGAAGTCGGTCCAAACGGACACCTGCATGTTTGCAGCGGTTTGCGCCTCCGGGTCAGCCGCAAAAAGAGCAAGGCAGTCTCCGGGGGAAGCCCCCGAGAACAGCAAGAAACGGTTGGTTGTGCTAAGCCCGCGAGATAGCACACCAACGGCCTCCAAGTCCGCCGAAAAGTCTGCCGAAGTGGCAGCTACGGGAAACCCTTGGGTTACCGTGGGAGGAAGGAAGCGCCAAAAAGACAGCAAGCGCAACGACGAGAAGACGACAAATCGTCCAAAAATGGGAAAGAAGGCGCGAAGCAGGGGCGACGCCCTCATACTCAAGACGGAGGGGTCCAAGTACTCCGAAATCTTGAAGAAAATGAGAGGCGAAACCCAGCTCAAGGATCTGGGAGCGGATGTGCGGACCATCCGTCGTTCTCGCACTGGCGAGATGATCCTTGAGCTCCGTAAGGATGCTAAAAACAAGGGCGCTGCCTACAAGACGGTAGCCGAGCAGGTCCTCGGGAAAGATGTGCAAATTCGGGCACTCACCTCAGAGGTGACTCTCCAGCTCAAAAACCTGGATGAAATCACCGAGAGGTGCGATATTGCACAGGCCCTCAAGGAGAAGTGCGGAGTGGAAGTAGCCACTGAGGTAATTCGCCTCCGAAAGGGTCCAGCGGGGACCCAGGTGGCCACTTTCCGGCTTGCATCGGCCGATGCAACTCTGGCCCTGAAGACAGCCAAACTTAAGGTTGGCTGGTCAGTATGTCCCCTGAGCATACTCCAGCAGCCGGACGTTTGCTTCAGGTGTTTCGAGGGAGGACACAAGTCCTGGACCTGCAAGGGGCCCGATAGGAGCCAGTTATGTAGGCGTTGTGGTGGTGCTGGCCATAAAGCTAAAGACTGCGGGGAGCCTCCCAAGTGCTTGGTATGTACTGGAAAACGGGACGCCAAGCACTTTATGGGAGGCCCACGGTGCCCAGCCGGTAAGGCGGCCACGAAACCACGGGCGTGAGGGTAACACAATTGAACCTGAACCATTGCTAAGCGGCACAGCAGCTGCTATACCAAGCAGCGTCTGAGTCGCGGTCGGACATCGCAATCGTATCGGACCCCTACTGCATTCCTCCCGGAAACGGTAATTGGGTTGCATATAAGTCCAGTACGGCGGCCATATGCACGACCAGCAAGTTCCCGGTTCAGGAGGTTGTGTCAACCTCGAATGAAGGATACGCGGTTGCCAAGGTGGACGGAGTGTTCTACTGCAGTTGTTATGCTCCGCCGCGTTGGTCTATCGAAAGGTTCACCCAGATGGTCGATTTGTTATCTATGGAGCTGACGGGATTAACACCCTTAGTAGTGGCGGGCGACTTCAACGCTTGGGCTGTTGAGTGGGGAAGCCGCCGCACAAATCGGAGGGGTCAGATCTTGTTGGAAGCTTTGGCAAAGCTCAACCTAGATCTGGCCAACGTTGGAACCAAGTGTACATTCAGCAGAAATGGTGCGGAGTCGATCATCGACGTGACGTTCTCCAGCCCAGGACTGATCGTGAACTGGAGGGTAGACAATGGCTACACCTATAGTGACCACCAGTCGGTCTGCTATAGCGTAGTCCAGAACGTGAGGCGGCAGGCGACGGGTAGAGCCAATACTCCGACCGTCCGCGGGTAGAAGACATCGCATTTCGATGCCGAGGTATTTGCAGAAGCAATGAGAAGAGAGCGCGAGGGGGGCAGTTGGCTCCGCCCGAGTGCTGACCAATTAGTTGCCACATTATCGCGGGCGTGCGACGCCACCATGCCTAGGACCCGCCAACCTAGGAATGGTAAGTCACCGGTATACTGGTGGACCGACGCGATAGCGGATGTTGCAACGTGCACGTACCGATGCACAGAGGGTAGAGCGCAGTGTAGTATTCGGATCTGCAAGATCGGCGCTTAAAAGTGCGATAAAGGCGAACAAAAGGGCCTGCTTCGATAGGCTATGCGCGAGTGCCAATACGAATCCGTGGGGCAACGCCTACAGAGTCGTAATGGCGAAGACCAAAGGCGTATTGGCGCCTGCAGAGCGATCACCAGCGATGCTGGAGCGTATCATCGAGGGACTCTTTCCACGACACGAGCCAAATCCTTGGCCTCCGGTTGCTGAGTCTCACGTCCGACGTTCCAGTATCTCAGACACAGACCAGGGATGGTCGGCCAACCTGCCGGGCATCCAATCCGTGAGAGACGGCAGCCGTGCAGAGGTTGTGGAGGAGGTAAGGGTTACGAATGAGGAACTCGTCGTGATCGCCAACTCCCTAAAGGTGAGCAAGGCACCGGGACTGGATGGAATCCCGAACTTGGCCATCAGGACGGTCATGAAAGTGGCCCCCGATCTATTTCGAGCAGTCATGCAGAAGTGCCTGGATGACTGCCTCTTTCCGGACAGGTGGAAGCGACAGAGATTGGTGCTGTTGCCGAAGGCTGGGAAACCGCCAGGGGACCCATCGGCATACAGACCTATCTGCCTGCTGGACACTACGGGCAAGGTGCTTGAGAGGATTATCCTCAACAGACTGGTGAAGTACACAGAGGGTGTAAACGGTCTGGCAAGTAACCAGTTCGGCTTCCGGAAAGGTAGATCCACGCTGGATGCTATTCTCTCTGTCACCAAGACGGCAGAGGTAGCACTCCAGCGTAAGAGTTGGGGCATTCGCTATTGCGCAATCGTCACGCTTGACGTGAAGAATGCATTCAATAGCGCCAGTTGGGCTCCATAGCGCTCGCGCTTAGGAGCATCCACGTACCGGTGTCGTTGTACAAGATTTTGGAAAATTATTTCCAGAATCGGGTACTAGTTTACAACACGGAGGAGGGTCAGAAGTGCGTCCCAATCACCGCAGGGGTACCGCAAGGTTCCATCCTGGGCCCGGTGTTGTGGAATGTCATGTATGACGGGGTGTTGAAACTAAAGTTCCCTGTAGGGGTTGTGATCGTCGGTTTCGCAGACGACATCACGCTAGAGGTCTACGGCGAGTCGATCGAAGAGGTCGAGTTGACGGCCGCGCACTGCATACGCAAGGTCGAAGACTGGATGCACTCTAGGAAACCGGAGTTAGCGCACCATCAAACGGAGGTTACGGTTGTGAACAACCGCAAATTAGAGCAACAGGCGGTGGTCAGAGTCGGTGACTGCACCATTACCTCAAGGCGTTCCTTGAAGCTCTTGGGGGTTATGGTTGACGATAAGCTCACATTTAAGAGTCACGTCGACTATGCCTGTAAGAGGGCTTCAACGGCCGCTGCAGGACTATCTCGAATGATGTCCAATAGCTCAGCGGTATATGGCAGCAAGCGTAAACTTCTTGCCAGCGTGGTTTCGTTCATACTTAGGTATTGTGGGCCAGCGTGGTCCAAAGCGTTAGGTACCAACAGTCATCGTCGAAAACTGGAAAGTACCTACAGGCTCATGTGCCTGAGGGTTGTGAGCGCGTACCGCACAGTGTCATACGACGCAATCTGCGTCCTGTCCGGCATGATGCCTATCAGCATAGCCATTAAGGAGGACGTAGAATGCTTCGATCAACGTGACACAAGGGGTATACGAGGCACCAGAAGGTCATTCTCGATGATCAGATGGCAGCAGGAATGGTCCAATTCCGCAAAGGGTAGATGGACGCATCGACTTATTCCGGACGTATCCGGATGGGTCGGGAGGCGCCATGGAGAAGTTAACTTCCACTTGACACAGATTCTCAGGTCATGGTTGCTTCAGGCAGTATCTACACAGATTCGGGCATGCGGGGTCCCCCATGTGTCCCGAGTGCGCGGATGCGGAAGAAACTGCTGAGCATGTCTTCTTCGTGTGCCCTCGTTTTGTGCATGCGCGGAGCGACATGATGGTAGTGAGCGGGCCAGACACCACTCCGGACAACCTAGTTCGGAGGATGTGTAAAGACCCAAACATTTGGAGGGCGGTTTGTACAACCGCCTCTCAAATAGTTTTAGAATTGCAAAACAGGCGACAGGTTGACCACCGACACGCCAGTGTTAGCTAACGGCCAGTCTCCAGGTTAGTTAGCTAAGTTAGCAAAGAGATCTATAGAACCAAGAGGGTGCACAGAGCACAAAAGCCGCTCCCCGAAGCAATACCTAGCGGTGGTCCCGGGGAGTATTATGGGCTGGAGACTGGAGGGATTTTAGTGGGTCCGGTCACTGATTCAAACCAACCCCACACTCCCTGAGGTTGGTCACCTCAGGGGTTTGGATGCAAATTTCCCCTCCACCTGAAACAAAAAAAAAAAAAAAAATATATATATATATATATATATATATATATATATATATATATATATATATATATATATATATATATATATATATATATATATATATATATATATATTTATATATATATATATATATATATATATATATATATATATATATATATATATATATATATATATATATATATATATATATATATATATATATATATATATACAATCCAATAGTAGCAGTACGTGTTAGCTGAGCATCGTATTTACAAAATTTATATCTGAAACAAAGTGGTTCCGATTTTTCTCACTGAAGATCAATTCAATGCTCTGTGATACTGTTTCTTTTGTCTTGTTGCCTGGTGCGTTAATTAGCTTGTGCGCAAGCGTGCAACATACAAAAAAAGTCCCCATGCAAAATTACAGCTCGATCGGACATCGGGAATAAGGTTTGCAATCCCGGAAACGATTTCCCGGGAATTACTTTTTCCCGGGATTCCCGGAACCCGGGAATAGAAATATTATTGATTCTCGGCATCCCGGGATTCCCGAGTTCCTCGAAAAAATTCGCAAGCTATAATATAGTTTCCCATTTAATATTGCAATAAAACTAAACATACTATCAAAATGCACAACTTACGTCGTCAAAGTGCAGCTTGAAAGTGGGCATAATACGAAGCAATTTTTTACTTGAAATGACGAAAATATTCGCTTGCCGTGTAACATCAAATCTTTTGCTTCAATAATTTGTCAAAAATATTTGCTGTGTTTTGTATCATTCGGTAAATGAAAAATTAGACAAACATTTGCTTCGTCTAATGTCGTTATTTGTTAGTTAGTTCACTACTAAGCGAATATTTGATTGATTTTATTGTAATTTGATAAAAAAATTTGAAAACTTTTAACTCATAAAAAATTGATACCCGTAAATCAATGCGATCAGAAACAAATAATTGAATAAAACTCAGTCAGTATAATTTGAGTCATGGCCACGATTTCACATAAAAAACCAAGCCCGAAGAAATAAAGCAAATATTTGCCTCGTTTTATACCTGGCTAAAACTCAGCTTACTTTCTAACAAACTGAAAGTGTTGCACACTGCAGTTTCTAATAAAATGTTGCGAAAGCTGGAATCGGTGATTTAGAAGTGGTCTAGAAATCAAAATCCAGCGGTGATTCAGCGAGCTTTAGCAATGTTTTAGAGAAGAAAATGACACTGTTTGGGTTTAACGGAAAATTGTCAGCGGATTTGAAGCGATTGTTCGACGACATGAAAACCCTGAAATCTACTCTTCTGAAAATATTTGCAACAAAAATTGATCGTGAATTTCTTATGTGAACTCGAATAAGTTTTTTTTTTTTCATGCGAATTAATAATTAAACTGTAAACGCTTTTTAGATCCCTTCAACAGTATTTGAAATCTCATTTTTACTAATATTTTTTTCTATTTCCGGTTCCCGGGAATTCCCGGTTTTTCATTCCCGTTCCCCAGGAAGTCAGTTCCCGGGAATATTGCAAACCCTAATCGGGAACACGTGCCTCACAGCAGTCAAAGCATCACGAATGATATCGATTAAAATACATGAAATTTTCGTTATCGAAATTATTTTTTTGGTGCCATATGTTTTAGAAATGCATGAAACGTCGAGATTTGGTGTTAGGGGCCATCCACATTCCACGTGGACATTGTGGAGGGGGGGATGGTTGTGGAATGTTCACGGTTTATACGAAATATTTAGAATTTAAATGGGCTGTTGTCCACGAAGGGGAAGGGGAGGGGGTCAAAATCGTTAAAAATCTGTCCACGTGGAATGATGATGACCTCTTACCTCGAAAAAAATTTCTTCTCAAAAATCAACTTTCTGGTTCTTAGAAAATTTCGAGCTTAGGGCCAATAGCATATATATAAAAAATCAATCTTAGAATTTCGTCTTGCGGTAGGCCTCAAAAGTTTTGTCCTTTCGAATAGATCGGATATCGGACATCTGAAACACGTGCCTCAAAGCGGTGAATCTTTTCGACTGATGAAATTAATGCACAGGTAAATAGTTTATGAAATTGTCAGCCTCGAAAATTTTCTAAGACCCAGACAGTTGTTTTTCTAGAAAACCAAGAAACCGCCAAATCTCGACGTTTCATGCATTTCTAAGACATAAGGCATAATAAAAATATTTCGATATTGACAATTTCATGTATTACCACCTGTGTTCTTTTTTCATCGATATTTTTCATGAAACTTTGACCGCCCTTCGAGGCACGTGTTCCCGATGTCCGATCGAGCTGGAATTTTGCTTGCATGGGGACTTTTTTTTTCTAGAAGACGAAACTTTTGAGCCCTACCGCTAAACGATATTCGAAAAATCGATTCTCATTGGCACTCTATTGACCATACGGAAAACATGGGTATTCAAGACTAATTCCGCACACTTCCAAAGATTGCCCTTGTAGTTTGTTGATGGTCATATCAAATGCAAGGCGCACAGGAATTTGTATACTTTGAACTCTAATTGACAATCTGTGAAAATTAGGGGAATTCTCTGTATCAGCACTTCCTCGCCGTTGAATTTTCCTTTAAGTATTGTTCCTTGTATTGAATTATTTTTGAGCTGCTTCCCAACCAGTCTTGTTCTCCCTTCGCCTTTCTCACCGAAATATTCAAAATAAATTGAAAAATGAAGTTGTAATTGGATAACGAATCCCGTTCTAATTTTTCACCGTACAACACACTATGATTCACGCTTTATTGAATTATTAGCAGTAATTGTCAACTGGCAAACAAACAACTGAAAATATGTCAATGCCTTCTAAGAATGTGCTATTTCTTCTTCCGGATGGTCTCTGTAGAAACATTTTTTTTCTCCTCGAAGTTTTTCTTTAATATTTTCCAGTTTTTCTCTCCGTACAAAAATTCCTTGCATAAAGACGAACAAAACAAATCGGAAAAGCCATTGCCAAGTTATGGAGGTTCGCACATTTCTGTCTCTCTCCCTAATTTATATACAGGTCGGACTCGATTATCCGGAGACTCGATTATCCGGGGGCTTGATTATCCTCAGAAAATGGCTCGATTATCCGGAGTATTTTTTTCTCTATATTTCTGTAACGTACTTTTGTCTTCCGGGTCATTGGGAGGTTCGGGGTTGTTCATAATTGCAGCGGTACAAGCCCCGTCTCGCTAAGGCAGTTCGTTTTTGGCAGCTTTCTTGTCGTTCCTTCAACCAATTCTCACTCAATAACCTTCAAAAGCAAGGTACAGGTCGGACTCGATTATCCGGAGGCTCGATTATCCGGAGTTTTAGACTCGATTATCCGGATTTTTTTTTTGTGTCCGTTTTCAATTGTCATTCCGAAATTTTGCCTTTACCATCCCTTCTGGCATATTTGTTACCATTTAAGTCACTTCCGGCATGTTTGGGACTAGTTCGAATTGAGTGAAAATAATCAATGTCCAATTTATTTGTTTTGCTTCTTAAGATTTTACCCCCTTTCGCCTCAGAAGTAAATTCTGGTTACGCCACTGCATCGTACAAGTAAAATAAAGGAAAGAAATATTTTCTTTATGTTCGTTAATCGCAAAACTTCAGTATTTTTTGTGTGATTCGATTATCCGGAAAACTCGATTATCCGGAATGAATTTTTTTTTTGATGTTCCGGATAATCGAGTCCGACCTGTATTATGGTTTTTTGTTGCCAATGAGAATTACCGCTATTGGTAAGGCGGTTTCGGATTTATGGCAGGAACATATTCCTGTAATATAATGGCCATTTACCGATATTTATTAAGAATTTATATTGTGTGTTCTGCCACAAACGGTGACATATAAACACTATTACATATATTTCAATTTTTATTTCATTAAAAGATTGTAATTGCTTCCGCAGTTAATTAAATATAATTGTAGGAAAATTTTAAACTTACTTGTCAAGAAAAAAAAAATGATTTTAAAATTAAACCTTAATCTAATCTTACGCCTATCCTACTGACTATAAAGTGAGCTAATCGTTGTAATTGAAGATTGCAACGATTTTTGTCGGAGCTTATTGATAATTTGGTTTGACATATTTTCTAATGTTTCCATATTAGTAAGCCTGTGTAGTTCATTCGTGCTAAACCAGCGAGGACGCTTCAATATCATTTTCAAAAGTTGATTCGGAATCCTTTAAAACATCCTCATTCTGGTTGTACAATAACTTGTCCAGATGGGAACTGCATATAACATTGCTGGTCTAAATATTTGTTTGTAAATTACCAGTTTATTCTTGAGACAAAGTCTAGAATTTCTTTTGATTAGAGGATACGAACATTTTATATATTTATTGCTCTATGTTTGGGTATTCTCAATGTGATCCTTGAAGGTAAGATTTATATCATAAATTAGCCTCAAATATTTAACTTGGTCAGACCAATTTAAGATTGCACCGTTCATCTTAACAACATGATTATTAGTGGGTTTGAGAAAGGAAACTGTTGGTTTACGAGGAAAAATAAATAATTGTGTTTTGATGCATTAGGAGAAATCTTCCATTTCTGCAAATATGAAAAAAATATATCTAGACTTTTTTCGCAGCCCACTTCATATGATACGAAGGCTTTTTCCTTTCACGGAAATGCTTGTATCGTCACAAAACAGAGATTTCTCACATCCTAGTGGTAAATCAGGAATATCAGAAGTGAAAATATTATATAAGACTGGGCCCAAGATACTTCCTCGAGGTACACCAGCTCTAACAGGCAATCTGTCAGATTTATTATTCAAATAGTTAACCTGAAGAGTGCGGTCTGTCAAGTCACTTTGTATCATTTTTGTGATATGAAGAGGAAAATGGAAATTGGATATTTTAGCTATCAAACCTTTATGCCGAACACTGTCGAATGCTTTTTCTATGTCTAGAAGAGCAGCTCCAGTGGAATAACAAAACTATCGTCACAAAACAGAGATTTCTCACAACCTGGTGGTAAATCAGGAAGGTCAGAAGTAAAAATGTTATATAAGACTGGGCCCAAGATACTCCCCTGAGGCACACCAGCTCTAACAGGCAATCTATTAGATTTACCATTTAGATAGTTAACCTTAAGAGTGCGGTCAGTTAAATAATTTTGTATCATTTTTGTGAGGTAAAGCGGAAAACTGAAATTTGACATTTTAGCTATCAAACCTTTATGCCAAACACTGTCGAAAGCATTCTATGTCTAGAAGAGCAGCTCCAGTGGAATAATCTTCAGATTTATTAGTACAAATCATATTAGTTACTCTAAGTAACTGATGAGTAGTCGAATGCCCATGGCGAAATCCAAACTGCTCCTTTGTAAAAATTGAATTTTCGTTGATATGTGTCATCATTCTATTAGGAATTGTTCTTTCAAAAAGTTTGCTCATAGAAGAGACTAAACTAATTGGACGATAACTTGATGCTTCAGCTGAATTTTTTCAGGTTTCAAAATTGGAGAGACTTTGGCATTTTTCCATTTGCTAATTCGAAGCATCTGTTAAAAATTCTCACCAAGAAATTTAAAGAGCTTTCGGGAATTTTTTTTGAGGAGGATATAAAAAATCTCATCATCTCCTGGTGCTTTCATGTTTTTAAAGTTCTTGATAATAGTTCGTATTTCATTCAAGTTGGGTCCCGGTGCCTCTTCAGGAAGAAATTCTTAAGTGGTGATCTGATCATACTTTTGTGATACTTCATTTTCAATAGGACTCATTACGTTCAAATTGAAATTATGAACACTCTCGAACTGCTGAGCAAGTTTTTGAGCTTTTTGTTCATTCGTATGCAATATGTGATCACCATCTTTGAGGACTGGAATGGGCTCTGATGGTTTCTTAAGAACCTTCGAAAGCTTCCAGAAAGGTTTGGAATATGGTTTTAGTTGTTCAACCTCTCTCATGAAATTTTCATTTCGTAAGAGTGTGAATCTATGTTTGACTTCCGTTTGAATATCTTTAAAAATTACTTTCAAAGCAGGATCACGAGTTCTTTGATATTGACGTCTCCGTATGTTTTTCAAAAGTATAAGAAGTTGAAGTTCGTTGTCAATAATTGGTGTATTATATTTAGGAACTTGAAACGGTAAATTCCAAAAAAGTGTACTTTAACCCTCAAGTGCCCAAGTTAATTTTCAGAAAAATCAGTATGAATTTTTATGAACATTTTTTTTGTATTGATTGAAGCTTTTTAGAGGTTCAACTGAAGACCGTCTAAAGGCGGCACTGGGCACTAGAGGGTTAAGTAACTTTTAGGAAACTGTCTGAATTTTCATAAAATATATAAAAAAATAATATATTTAGTCCTACACAGAAAAAATGCTACACAAACACTAAAAATCGATTTAAAAAAACATGGTGATCTCCGATTTGGCTAAAATGTTTTCAGTGAAAGGCAACATTGCTGCATACATTTCTTCCAAAAGATTAAAATTTTATATGATTGGTTTTATCGGAATGACAACACCTTCGACTTTTAGATTCTGAACCAATCTCACTCCGGAAAGACCCATATTGGGTGGTATTCAGTTCTTTTGGTTGGATTCCAGAAACTGAAAGTGGTCATCTTTGAATTCAAAATGGTGTCCAGGGTCAATGCCTGGCTTCTATGCATCATCTCGATTACGAAAAAAAAGCAAAACCTTGGTGCTACATTCCGATTTGGAACTTGACCTTCTGTTTATTTATACACAGACTTCGCAGCCGACTTGTTTAGTGTACAGGACAATTGCATATTCACATTTGAGCTACAAATTAAATCTTTCGAACCCAAGACTTGTGATTTTATATTATTGCAAAATTAAAAGATCGAAAACATAATTCCTAAAGTTTGACATTCACAGTAAATGTATATTTGAAGATTACTTTATCAGATTTTTATATAAGCACTAACGTATACATCAAAACTTACATCTGTGAATGTGTTTAATTTTCCTCATGATGAATGGAGGCCCTTTTTACTTTAATGACGTTATTCACTAAGAACTAGAAAAAAAAAGAACATCCCACTAATAACCGCCAGCTAAGTTACCGTTATCCTCATCGCTCTGGCATTCCATTTCATCACGCAATGTCACTTCACAGTTTGATGGTTTTAGGCTATCCAAGAGCACGGTATGAAGTTCCTACCGATTTCGAACTCGCAACGTAGGAACTCTATACCTCGCTGATGGCAATCACCAATTGTTAATTATTGGGTTAGAAAATAGTTCAGCATTTTCTCAGCTAGTTTTCCGCCGCAAACGTGTGATCGATCCCTACTGTCGTCACCGCGTGATCTGAGAATAGAATTAAAAAAAAAGAGAGAGAAAATGGCTTAGGTAGACAGAAAATTATTAGATTGGGTGTACGTTACAGAGGGAACAGAGGAACATGGAATCCAGCAGCAAATTAGCGTGTCCGGCGGTGGAGCTGCCAGTGACGTATTAGCACGTTCGCAAATTAATTATGCCAATTAGCGCGGGTGGAGTGAACCAACCAAAGTTTTTCCTACGTTTTGTTCCCCGGTTTCATCTTATCGTGGTCGCAAAGTGATTCTAATTTATCACTCCCCAGCTCCAGTCCCGCGAGGAAATAGATTCGGCACTAAGTTTCTTATTATTCGCGCGTTGCGTTGGGACAGGTTTGCTTCGTGAAATGGCGTCGATCAAGAATTGGTATGTTGAACTGGTCCAGGGTTGGTATTTTGTAACCTATTCTTTGGAACTTTGAAGAAATGGTCAAGGCCGACTCGATTATCGATACTACTCGAGCAAAGAGAAGAAACGTCAATTTGTAACATGTTTATTGCCATCCCTGTCACGAACGTCATCCCCATACATTTCGCTTGAAGCCGTTTTTCTCAGGCTCTCTGGCTCGATTATACGTCAAAAGGCTGTCAGTGCTTGCGAAACAGCCGATTAAGCACCGTCCATGCGACATCAACTGTTGCTGCAAGTGGTGTGAAGAAATGCAGAAAGCGAAAAACGATTGTTTTGTTTTGAACGTTTTATGGATTTTGTGCAGGACATAAATGGTCACGTTCAAACATGTTTCAACACGTTCCGGATGACCCTACATTCAATATAGTTAGAAGCACGCAAAAAATCCGTACAGTAACACATGCGGCACAATGAACGGAGCTTATGATCATATTTCCAACAGTAGCGCCATCATCATCGGCGGCGGCTTCAGGAAACTGTTGCCATGACATCGGTCTGGTTTATTGTAGTGTCTCAGATTTTACACGAGTTGTCAAAAGTAAGGTGAAACTTTTGATCGTTCACTTCGTGCGCCGTGACACGAATAGTCACAGTATCTTTTTTACGCGGCTGAGGATCTTCAAGTGATTGTGACCAAATGATTTTTTGTGAAGATACTACGGGAGGAGTTATGGAGAGAAACGAAAAATTGAGATTGTACAACCTTTTCATAACCGGCAGTGGATATCATAAATAATAATCAACCACCTTGAATTTGGAAAGCATACAGCCAGTGGCGAACAGCAGGTAAGTGAGCCAAGGGGCCCTTAGATGAAGCGCCATCCCGTTGAACGGCAACGGTACTCTCCGTGTGGTGCTTCCGTTTATGGTACCCCTTTTTCATGGCTCATTTCGGAGACAATAAAAGTGAACCTATATTAGTTGGAACGAAACAAAACGCATATAGGACCGTGCAAGCGCGTGCGGCCCCCGCAAAGATTCCATCACGCGACCAAAGTTACATCTTGTTAAGCTGATTAATGCTTTTACAATATTTTTTTCAATTAAAATCAAGCCAAAATTTGTAAGAAAACAAGAGAGCAAATCGGGTATGCGTGTCTGAAGTTGATTGGGGTCTGCAAGCTAAGCTGGAAGAAATCATACAAACAGAAAAAAAGAAGTTATGTGGCAGCCGTTTTGTAGGCATCAAATCAGTTGCCGTCACGATGGGTCGGCATGCACACAATTCCCCTTTTTCCCGTGCCACCCGCTTGGATTGACAACTTTTACGACTTATGAAGGAAGGAAAATTACTGACGGGTTTAACAATCAAAAACCACAAAACAAATGATCGCATACGGAGAAGAGCAGAAGGTCAGCGACCTCTTCCTAGTGCCGGGTTCAGCAGGGCCCTGCCATAATTGAGTAATTAGTAGTCCCGTTCGGCCGCGCTCTGTCCGTTGCCGTGCCATACTTCGGTTATCGCACTTCCGTACCAACACATAAACACGTTACTGACCGATCGCAGGAACTCTGAACCGAGAGGTCACACTGCTGCGATGATGTCACTGTTTGCCGTGCCACCTCGATGAAAAATTCAACGATGAGATCATTAAATTCATCAGCTCATCAATCTCCCGCTCTCTCTCTCTGTGTTCTGTCCAAACATGCAGCAGCAGCAAATGAAGTGTTTGTTTTGCAAGTGCCGCAGCCCCAAGATTCCGCGGCTTATATTGCCAATTAGCTCATCCATAGTTATTTTTTTTGTCTAAAAGATCGCGTATCGCGCGTCAGGCGCAGCGAACCGTTCATGAAAAGGCCGCTGCTTGATTAGAAGTTATAAGCCGCTCGCCCTGGCAGAGTGTTTTACTCACCCTCCACTAACCACCACCCTCCGCTTTCCGGGCGGGCGAGTGTGATTTCTAATGCAGCACATTTGTCTTGAGATTAGCGGAGCAAACAATTTCCAAAAAACAAAAACAAAAAACGTCAAAAGGGGGCGAGAGTCGTTTTCGTTTCTTCGGATGCGGTAGTTTTTGACCTGGACGGACCCGGCCAACCGTGAAAGCTAAGATTTTGATAATATGTACACATTTATGAGGCCCCGGCGCAGGGCGCTTGGTTTGACGTGTGCTAATACGCATCTTGGCCGCATTGTAGTCACGGAATGGCGCTGGCCATCTTCGTGTCGTGTAACGAATTAACGATGGGAATCTGGAGGAAATTTTATATTTTGTTGAAAGACATTTTCCAAGCTTAGTGCCGCCGATTCCAGGGCGATAACACGCTCAAGAGGGTTTTCTCTTCAATTGAATATATTTTGTATGGTGAATGCACTGCCGCCGAGCTGAGCTGAGCTAAAGTGCATTGTAAAACACGACCAAACACGCTAATGCATGGGGTTAGCTTCAATTAACGCTCGTGTCGAATGCATAATTCTAACCTCCATCGAAAATTATGCATAAAAGTAATCCATAATGCAGCGTAATGGAATAGACTAACAACATTTAGCTGCCATCTGGAGATAAGTAATAAATACCCAGTCTTAACTGTTTATGTAGTGTTAGAAAGCCTAATAATAGAGCTTTGCGCTTCGAGACATCACGAAACTTCAGTCGGCATCTCATGAGCGCAGCGCGAATTCGATTGCCGCACAGAATTAGGCGTGAAAAGGGTTGAGTAGCACTCCGGGCGGATTTGGAATACTAATTTATTTTCAATTTCAATGTTCGATTAAAGTAATATATTATGATCCGAACAATTTGGACTGTTTTCATGATACATGGATTTTAATGTCACATTTTCATCATTAATTTCGCATGAAATCATAAACAAATTATGGTTATCGAAAGAGTCTGTCTAAATTACAAAATAATTATTTATGGCAAATCGGATGTGGATTTATTGAAAGATATCGTTTCATTTGATCATAGAATTTGCATCATGATCAGAGCAAAAAATGTATCTTAATCAAGCTAACCATTTTATTTCGAAAAAAAAAAAACACTCAAGAGAAATGGAATCCATCATTATCAGTGCTGCAAATTTTCACTGTCAGCAACACAAAATCAGTTGAAATTGAAAGCCGTGAATATCAATTTCAGCACGACGGAGCTGAAAATAAAATTACTTCCAGCTTCAATCAGTTGACAGTGACAACACTGATTGCTGCGGTTTCGCACGTGCTGTGTTGTTTTAGCGATTTTATGTGTTGATGCTTGTCTACTTAATCGACTCTATGCAATGGATTGGCTCAGATTAAATAATTACAACATTTTCCTAGACAATGTATGTTATTTCACTGACATCATGATTTTCATTGAGAATTGACACGGGTGACACTCAATACCAGTTTCAGCTTGAGAGAATGAATTTGTTGTTGTCATTTTCATATTTTTTGTTTTGATTCTTTATGTCAAGCACAGGCAGGCTTCGTTTTGCTCCGCACACCGGAAGTATAACTCTCAGTAGTCACGTATAGAAACTGTATGCAACTGTATTGAACTGTATTGAATGTCTGACGGACGGCTCAACATTGAATTCTACTAGCAATACTGCTGCAGCATGCTGCTGTTGCAAATTCAACTATGTGATGAGAAATGATATCGCTCAAATTTATCTTGGAGGCTTCCCCGAAGATACTATGAGCAAAAATCACACTTTGCTGTGGCAGTGTTGCTGGAAAATTTCAATTGTGAGCCGTCCGTCAGATATTCAATCAGTCTGGGGTGAATAGCTGTTTCTACAAGCATTGTAGCGCCTTACGGTCTTCAGAAGAGTTTTTCCCAGGAAAATTTCCTACAAATATCATGTATCGATATATTTTTAGGACCCAACTGGGAATTTCTAGAGACTAAGTTTTGAAAAAGTGAATTTTCCCATATAAAATCGTATGGAAACTTTAAAAATCGGGCGCAATTCGGGCGTTTCACCGATCGATCTGAAAAGTTACACATTTGTTATGGGACCCGTAAGGAACACGAAAAACGCATGGAAGCTAACATTTATTTTTTGTCCCACCCTACGCCCCCATATTCATCACACTGTTAATCATGAATGAAACACATTATATATCATGAATGAAGTAGCCGCAGCCCGTCGTAGTAGGTTACCTAGATATCAGTTGCAGTTGTTTACGTGCAAAATTGATAACCTAGGTAACCACTGCAGTGTTGTAGATTTATGTCAATTATGTCAAATAATTCAACATTTTGTGTATGATTTTTTCGTAATAACAAAAACTGATTTGGCAACTTTTGATTTTCTTCAACGCAGTGAAAACAGATGAAAATACATACAGTTGAAATTCAGGAATTGTAGACATTCATCTCATATATTTCTGCTAATTCAAGCATGTTTTAGGAAATTTGAGGTGAACATTTCAAAGATTAAAGTATTCTTAGTGTATTGAGTGATTTTGTTTAGTGATTAAAATAAAAAGTGGTCCGCTAGTGATGAAAAAACTTTGGTTGGCTGCTAAACGAGTCCCGTTGTAGCCGTATAGAACAATGCGCGGATTTTGTTTTCTAAGGTAGTCCATTGAATTAAATGAGTTTTCGAGTGCAGATGCCTGACTATAATATCAAATTTAGAGCTTCTAAGTGAGTTTTTGAGGATTCTACCACATGAGAAATCTTAGTGAACTAAGAAGAATCCATTCCATGGATTAGCAGATTGGTATAGTTTGAAAATATGCGTTTTTTCCTGTTTTCAATTGTGTTTTCATGTTGTATGAGATGTATATATGGGCTGAGATTTCCCCTAATATGTTTTTATCTTCCCTTTTACACGCTTACTGTTCTACTTTTCCTAGCATCATTCCTACTCTAAGATAGCACCAATTCTACTTCCCTGGAGGAGTTTCCTTGGGCGTTCTTCTTGCCATTTTGATTTATAAAAGAGACTTATTTCGTTAAGAGGAATTCATCAATGTATCGACTTTTTCAAAACACTATTGATTATGAAATTTTCTCAGTTTTGCAAGTAAACTAAATGAATTGAACTAGCTGTCATATTTCTCGTTAAAGTTAACATACGGAAAACTGTAAAAAGTGAATAACTCTGCAGAAGTTAAATTTTGGCCATATGCGTAGAAGGATTTTTTTCAATAAATAGGGTCCTCTATCACCCCCTAAAGGGTTTTAAGTAAGCTCTGTATTTTTAATTGAAGTGGTAAAAATTAGTTTTCCGCATCTCAGTATTATAGTCAGTGCTGATAAAAGTCATTTTCCCCAGCAAAATTCTTCGAAAAAAACAACCAATCATTTTCAATTTTCACTTCCAAAAATCGCAGCATTCTTTCAGATACACTAGATTTTCGTCCTAGAAACGTGCTGTTATACTCAGATGAAATAGATCACGCGCATCGTTCACGGCTACGGAATCAAATTTGACGACAAATTCAACCAAATGATCTTCACTTCAAAGCGAAATAGAAAAACAAACAGTCTACTCAACCAAAATGAACCTCACCGAAACACTTTTTTCACTGACACTGACCGATGCCTTGACAATCTTCGTTAACTGATAAACTGATTTTGTTGTCTTGCTTCCATCGCATGAAATATAATGAGGTGTTTTGACAGTTCACTTCCATGCAAAAAGCGGGAAGGGAGAACTCTGAAAGGATTGTAAAAAATAACGTTTATGGATGCTTTTTTTCACTTCCACTCAAGAGTGTCAACAAATATCAACCCTGTTACAGTACTCGTGAGTTTACTATCAAGCAACTGTTAGGAACTGTAAGCATCATAACAGGAAAATACCGGACCCGTGATTGGTTCACAGTCACTTTAAAAAACGAAGAACGAACAAACAATCACATCGTCGTTCAGGTTGAAAACTTGCACAACTCACAATCCGTAGTTTAGAGAAAAACGGATTCAAAATTGAACGTTGGAAATTACCATTTAGTTTTCCGAGCAAATTTGAAACTTTACATTCTCATTAAACCAACAACAAATTTCAATACATGCGAAGACATAATATTCTTCTGTAGTGCTGTGGATAAAATTGAGTATACCAGTATCCGCAATGCTTTGGCGAGTGGCAAAAATATGAACTACTTTATAATCAAATGATTTTGGGGCGCTAAAAAGCACCATTAGCGCTGAAAAGCGTCCATTCTGTTGTTATTTGGGCAGCATTTTTGATGTAGAATTACGTCTTACGGCAACATTCTGGAATAGGAATAGAAACATAAAGTGCGTCAGGAAAATTATCCAATTTAAAACACTAATAATTTAGTCAGTTTTCATTGAAATTTCTTCATTCGTGCAACAATCGATTAGAAAATTTGCTAAGCGTCCATCAAAATGCGGATTTATGATGCCATTTTTTATTACTGAAAAATATAGAGCCTTATTTTGAACACAGATCTCGACCAACCTGAACCGAAAAGTAGCATCCAATATAAGTGTTTAAGAATCAGAAAATATCGAGAGGTCGGAAGTCTGGGTTACGGTTTCTGGAAACTCAATATATTACCGTATTATATTACCGTAATTGGAATGATACCCAGAGGGAAGTAATCATTCTGAGATGCCATTTTAAAAAGATAATGACTTTCAGTTTAAAGAAAACAATCACAGATTGCAGAATATCACCAAATATGAGTATTTTCGGAGCCGGGATGAAAACCACAGGCAGTTGATCGATTCCAGTTACCATTTTCGATCGTTTAGGGGGTGTCACATTATTAACAGAGAGTTATTTGACCTATGTTGGATGAAGGTTATAAACATTTTGATACAAGACAGTCTTTCGTAATTTTGGCATTAGAGAGATGTGGAAGAAATAAATCAATGAAATTTACCGGTTCTGACTACAAAATTAAGTAGAGCGTATTCCCAAACGTATTGCAAAAAATGTATTGTTGTAAGACAGGCAGTAAACTTGCGGCCGAGTTTATATAGAACCTCTTTAACATATTATCATTTTCATAACTTCATCAGCTTTTGAATATTTCATAACAGCTATTAGATCAGAGCAATTGCCTTCGCTCTGCAGATACATGCAGATAAATTCGGTCTACTGGGAATTGGAGTCTGGCACGAGATGAATATGATTTTACCTCTCCCTACTCCTCCGTGATCAGACCTTACCGTCCGTATAGTTCTGTCTGAGGATTAGAAATGGAGTTGAAGTTTCTGTTTGGTGGTCTTCATAACAAGCTTTGAAGAAAAACTTTTAGAGCAGGAGGAGCCACGTAAAAGACAGAATGAAAGAGAAAACAAATCCATTTTTTGCCGTTTCCAATAATTTAATCTGAAAGTAACCTGAAAACCGCGAGTTGCAGAAAACTTTCAACTACTTCACAATTGAATGATTTTAAGGCACTGAGAAGCTTATTTCTTTTCATTGAAAATTTCCAATGAACATATTGTTTGCAGGAAACCGCAGTAGGAGCATCCGAGGTTGCAATTTTAGGATGCTTTTTCGCCGCGTTTCGATCCGCTCCACACATACAATTTAGAGAAACGATGTATGACAAACTTGTAGTCCCAAAGTAGTACTACAAGTTTGTCGAATAGTGCAATTCTCTAACTCTCATGCCTGTAACGAGAGAGCCCATGTTCAGTCAATATTTGCGGTGAATATTGTGACATTAAACCAGAATATTGACTGGATATCTCACTAAATATGGGCTCTCACACTTTAGGCGTAAGAGTTAGAGCATTACATTCTTCGACAAACTTGTAACATTACTTAAGGACTGCAAGTTTGTCGTACGTCATGTTTCAAAATTGGACGCGTAGAACAAGCTCGGAACGCGGCCAGTTGAATTGAATTGACGCTTCGAAATTGAATATGCAACCTTGGAAACATCTTCACCGGTTAAGGATTCCGGCTTTTCTCCGGTGAAGCTCTGCTTTCCTTTAGCATCATAAACAAACAGTCTTCGGTCTCGAACTACTTCGTAACTGATCGAGGATTTCGACCATACTTTCGCAAAAAGACAATTCTTTCTGCTTTGATTGCAACAATCAACAATATTGAAACCGTAAACTGTTACTACACATTTCAATTGCCTGGTAAATATAACGAAATTGGGGAGTTTTCGTAGCCGCATGGTTAGAGAGCCCGCTTTGTCAAGTCGTTGGTCGTGAGTTCGAATCATAGTAGAATCTTACCATTTGATATAAAAAAAGGATTAAATTTGACTTTATTCTCAAGCTCCCCAACTACTTGGCCTTCCTTTAAGCTGAATTCCATAATATTTTGGTATGTCTTCCTTTTAATAAAATAAGTCCTATTTACAATAAAATTGGCCGAAAAGACGCCCGACGAGACTTCACCAGGGAATTATAAGTGATGAAATTTGAGCGTGGCAAAAGGAAGGGTAAAGTTATATTATACACAACCACGGATAAAGAATAAGCATGTCACTTCTCAATAGCGCTATTGCTAATACAGATTAAGGATTAGTCTGGCTCAGTCTTTTGTAAAGATATTGTACAACAATTTGTGTAAATTGCCTGACGTTTCGACCGTTTTCAGCAGCCTTTTTTCAAGATGAGCAATATTAGTGAAAATGTGTCGGGGCATAGTACAATACAAGGTCATATAAAAGTCAATCAAATTAGTTATGTTTTTTTTTTGTCTGGATGGTTGTTTACCAATGGTAGGAAGTCCTGTAGTGCTGTGGTGCAGTTTAATGTTCGGCGACGATATATAGGGTGGGGAACGGCTTAAGCAGTGGCGCCTATTTTAATCAGTCGAAGAAAGCAGGCCTTAAACTCCTGGATTTTGATTAATATCGACAATTTCAATGATCAAAACGAAAACTTTGATTGTCTAGCTGTCTTACTAATATAAGAAATACCGTTAAGCACAAAGAAATCACACAGAAATCACCATTCGAAACAAATCGACCTATTTTGCAGCCATTCAGGATTGTTACGCTATTACACTATAACAAATATTTGTTCAAAACTCTGTTTGCTCGAATGACATCAAAGTCTCTTCGCTCATTTTTTTTGCAAATATATTTGCTGTGCTATTACCCGATGCAAATTATTTCCAAGAAATAAACTTCGAAGAAAATATAACAAATCTAGTTTCCATTGCCCAACAATATTTCATCTGCCACTAGAAAATATGATTTCTTTGTTTGGTTCATAAAGGTTACCGTTGCAATATAATAAATTCTGTTCCGAGTGACAATTGCCTACCTCATATGAAAGGAAGTGTTTTTAGTTTGCCCTTCTGGTTACACTTGCCAGAATGGGAAATGACGAAAATCAGAAGGCTGTTTGAATACGTGCTGGTGCGAGATTGGGTCACACTTTCAGGGTGGAACGAAAATGCTACGGTTAACTGATAAGATACCGCTACTATTGAATCAAATCTTCTCGCACATGAACAGTTTTGCACACCATTTTGGAGTTTGTATCTCCATTGATTAAAAAGCAACATTTTGTATGGGGATTTTGGTTAATAAACATGAAGGTTACTCCATCATTCGACGATTTTCATCGAAGAACTATATAATTGCGCGTTTCATAATCCGTATTGTTGCTGGGAAAGAAAGAAACCTTTGACTTTTATTTTAATTAAATGTATTAAAATATTTAAGTCAAGTCGCTTTTGAAAAATCGAATCAATTTTCAATGTATTAATGTCGATTGTAAGGTAAATTTATCTTCTATTTATTACTTGGCTCTGCAATTATATTATCAAGTTTGATTGAGAAATTAAAAAATAATTAAATGAAGCATGAATTGTAAATTTGGTTTTAGTATTTTTTAACGATTAAAGAAACCTTTACTTAAGTAAAATTATATCAGTTTCACGTGTACTGATAGCTACAAGGACTAATCTCATCAAGTAGAATTAAATCATTTTAGGTGAAGTGACCACATTTCAGTATGAAGAAAGAAAAAATACAAGCAAATATTCGCTCGGTTGTGACCTCACTAGCAAAAAACAACATTAGGCGAATCAAATATTTGTGTGATTTTTTGTTTAGCAAATACGATGGCAAATATTTTGCAACAAATAGTTGAGGCAAATACTTTGATATTACACGGGCAAACAAATATTGGCCCGCATTTTAGGCAAATATTTGCAATGTCCGCTTAGAAACCGATCGTATTCCAGAACCTATTGCAAGAAATACATTGACATAAAACAGGCTGTCGTAATTCTACGTTAACCTTGTGGTCGTCTCTTATAAACAACCTCTTTAACTATTTTTTCGTTATTCAACACTTTGATGTTAATTTATAATATGTTAATTTATAACAAAGACTTTACTACGTCATAACATTTTCGCTCTAAGGTGTAAGAATATTACATTTATTTTAATGTGACTGGATAAAATTGGTTTTTTAACTCCATAGTTTAATCATTTGTGAATCATTACCCTTAATGAGTCCTTGGTTAAATCATGTTTCAATTATGAAGCGTGTTCAGGAATTTTTCAATTTATAATTTGTTTTAAAAATCAACAAATGCCCACGGTATGATGCGCTATTATGATTGTGCTCAGTGTGATTTTTGAATATGTTTTGGACAAATAATTCTATATATGAACATTAATTTGTTTATTTATGTTGGAATTTTATGAGCTGACGTGATACGGGTTCATACCGGTAATACTCTAAGTGTGATTAGTTTGACATTTTGTTGATAAACTTAGAACGAGAATGAGAACCCGTGTTTTGTTTTTGCCCAGTTTAGGAGGATATATATCCTTAAAACGTCGGCTTTGACAGAGTAAAACGTGTTGAAAAAAAAAAACCCGTGACGTAAATTGCCATCATTGAACCCATTAACTATTTACTGGACAAACACCGCAAAACTCAATAAACTTGGAACTCAATGTTGTTCAATGTTCTGATGCATATTAGCAGTTTTTGAAATTTCTTAGGCTTTGAATACATGGAACTTTGCTAATTTTTATGCTCAATTGATGGCTTAGACCAATCATCGTATCAGCGGACTGGTTCACGCGCATTTTAGTTTACTCTCATAGTGGGTGGCCTCGCGCGGGCTACTATGATTATGCCCAGTATGATTTAATATAAAAGACAATTTTTGTATGTATGTTTGTACGTATGTTGGCATACGAGTTCCCTTTTCAAAGGAGATGGTTATAGACGTATTGTAAATGGAGAGGAGTAACTGCCCCTGCCTTAATTCATGAAGAAGTAAAGTGTTTCGTGTATTATGGGAATATTTTATTGGATTGGATTTGTTGATTTTTCCGCTTTCGGTCATGTCTGGTAGCCAGAAGTTGATGTCCAGAGATCGGAACATGTCGTTGACCTCTGTTTTTATATTCAAGATGGCGACTTGGAACTTGGCGAAAATTGGGAGTGATTCAAAACTAGGAGTAAAATATCCTCCTACCTCCAAATTGTTGATTAATGCATTGAAACCTCATGTCCCGAAGAAATTTATAAATCTATTTCTATGAAAGTCAACATTTGTATGTACGTTTGTTCCAATATAACTTTTGAATACTTGAAGCGATTTTTACCAAACTTTGCATACGTATTGAACATAAAATGTGATCATGAAAAAATATTGGAAAAAAAGAGTTAACCAATGAAAAAGAACGGGGTCCTAATCGATGAGAAAAAATAATTAGGTAGGCCTAGCTGAGTTAAGTACAACATTCAATGATCACGCGATGTTGTTTTAAAATTGTGTTGAACGGAGTTCTAATAGCAGTCTCTTGAACAATACTTATGATTCTTTTCAAACTTGTAATTTTTTGATGGTCATATTTTCCCAAAAGAACACTAGTAAAAAGTTAAGTTGACGTTCAACAAAGTTGTGCAAAATTTTAGTATCCCCTTATATTTTCCTTGGCGCAGACATAATGAAGGTAGACGAAATTTTGCAAGGTTGTCGTAATTATGTTGAGAATTGCCAGGTTCAGTTGCAGTTACCGAGCAGTACAAATGATGTTAAAATACATTCGTGTTGTGAAACTTCCGTACGCTCGTTGGTATAAAGCAGTTTTGTATTGAACAATTTTTAACAGTTGGTGTCTTTCTGTTGGGAATTCTATACGACTCATAGCTCACTTTTTTAGCAACATTTTCACTCCATAAACTGAGAATAGTTCAAATGTAAAGTTTATTCCGAGTTTGACCTCTTTTATAATTATTTGCCCAATTTTATGGTAAAATTTAATACCATAATATTTTTTTTCAATTAATATGACTTTGACACCTCACTAGGTGGCAAAATCGACCCCACTTAAGCCACCAGTTGCACACACAAACACTCACACCGACGACGGTGAGCGGCAGTGATTTACCCCACCACCAATCAATTTATAACTCAATTATTTTCCTAATCCAAATCTATACACCGAAAACCCAAACCGATAAACCAGCCTGAGGGGTGGTGCACATGCATGCATGCGTGCCTCTGTTTTGATTGACCTTCGATCTCGGTCAACGGCACAAATCCCTGGCACTTGACGCTGATGAAGCCGGTGCTGCTCGATGCTGGTGAGCGAAAATATTTACTATCATCCGGTCCTGAATGGAACGGGACGCTGCTCGCAGCAGGAGACAGACGGTCAGTTTTGCTGATCCGAGCCCGAGTCGGAAGTTATTAACCGCGGTCAGCATCCGGAACACGTCGGCACTCGTGTGTCCTTGTGCGTGTTTGTGTGTGTGTGTGTGTGTGTGTGTGTGTGTGTGTGTGTGTGTGTGTGTGTGTGTGTGTTTATTTCATCACAACTCGTCAGCATGGCCGTTTACAAGAGGACACGTGAGCCTGAGTGGATAAACATGTATGTGAGAGTCGGTTGTATGTTGGCGAAAACACGCCCTCCTTGCCCAAAATTCGCAATGTGATCGAATCGATTGTTGTTTACGTATGGAACGAGGACGGGGGATGGAAAATTTATGCCGCATTTTATCGGTACTCTTTTGTGGACGATTATCGTTTGCGTCACATAAAACCAGAAGGGTTGGCCAAAATAGTGAGCTTTGTTGCAGCAGTTTTTTATTTTTGCTGCTGCTCCTCAGCAGCAAAAAAAAAAAGGATAGTGTGTGTGTAATAAGTGGCTCTGTTACCGAGCCGGGGAGGCACCGGGAGGCGAATAAGGGGGAACCGTCCGGGTATCAAATTTATTGAAGTTAAAGCCATAAATTGTGCGTTTTTTGGCCGCCAGTGAGCTACGGTTTGGTACGGGTACGGCATCGCAATAGAGCGGCGCAGTCGACGTTAGCAGCCGAACGCTTATTTATGACCATATTCGGGAACACTGCCGCTCTGGCTGGGTGGCGGTGAACCGGCAAGAATCGATTTCGAGAGTTCTGGCTACGTCGTTGTGTGCCACGCCGACGGAACGGAGATGATAATAAATTTTGCCTTTATTACCCTTTATGACTTAATTTGTACTCGAGCTGCATGAGATAGTGAGAGTGGAAATTTAGGAGCTTTCAAGTGGGTGCGCAAAGTCAATTACGAGGGTGTAATTTTCGATGCTACGGAGGAAGTCGGAAATCGAGTCGAGTGCAGTAGCAGCAGTATAGCAGCAGATGGTCAGATGAACCGTTTTGATTACCCACGAAGAAACAACATCTATGTCTTCGTCGTAAACTGGACTCTATCCAGGTGTCAAAATTAGCACCCTTCGGCGAAGCCGAACAAACCTACACATTTTCCAGCGACAACGAATCTGCCTGCCAAACGTAAACAGTCGGGAACGGGTCTCAACACGTGCTGCATCTGCAATAGAAAAGGAGAAAAAAAGAATCATTAACCGAAGCAGTAAACAAATATATCATATTATAAAATATATGTGCGCGCATTCCGCACTCCGCTTCGAAGTACGTATGGTAATTTAATTACCCTGCCCGTTTAGGAACGCGCGCGGGTGCAGTGCGGTCACTCTGCGGCCAATAACAATAAATTAGTTGGCAATCTTCTCGCGGCTGCTGCAGGCTGCTGTCATGTCTCGGAGGGAGAGTAGTAAGTAGGTACAGGGTAGAATTACACGCGCGTTGTAACCGGGCGCAGCGCGATTATTATTTATAAATCAATAACAATGCATATTTATTGGGCGCAAAACAAAGCAACTACCGCACAGAAACTACTGGCGGGGTGGTGGTGTAGATGGAGGCAGTGATAATGAGGTAAGCGAGGAAGTTCCAATACTACACCGATCTGCACAATGACGGAGGCTGTGGTGGTCTTACACGATTAGCAAAAGCGATCGAAAGCTAACGCCGGGGAAAGAATACGGGCTTTCTCGTGGGTCGTTTGTTATAAATGGATCATAAAGCACGGAATTTACGACGGATGTGTGGTCGTTGGGATTCGGCCGGCGACTGGTATGGATAATAATAGTCGGTGTTTTAGACGATACGCTGTAGAGGAAATTTAGTGCCTCTTTTTTTGACGGAGGAAATTATTCACAAAACGGTGACAAAACTAGTGGAGAGTTCAAGCGGCGATATTGTCCATTGTTTTAATTTTTGGATTGAGCTTAAGTTGAATGATAACTCAATTCTATTCCGTTTTTCATTCAACCTGATAAGGTAATTTTTATGTTTACGACTATTCTTGCTAATTGTGATTTGTAACATTTTCTGCATTAAAATTTTTTTGAAAATAAGACAAACAGCTAATACATTGGATACCGTTGATATACATAATTTTTTTAAGTAAAACAATGCATTTTCATAGTTGGATGGAATAAAAATTCAAGATAACAAAACAAGTTCACTTATAATATTTTTCTCCACAGAATTTTATATATGCAATGTCAATTTGATTTTGTTCTACCCATTCTACAGCAAAATTAGGACACTTCAATGGTTGCCTATGTAAAACTGTGAAATTGCTACCTAGATTTCATTTATTTGTTTCTGTTTTCGCTGAGCAAAGCAATACTCTAATGTAATATGAACTTGAAAGGAATAGAATGTTTCAAATGATACAAACGATTTTCGAACGATTTCAAACGGTACTTTTTTGTCCAACTCAGGAAAATGAGCAACTAAATTGAGTTCCTATTCAACAAGAACAAGATGCAACAACTGTCCTTGTTAGACCAACCAAACAAACAAATTGAAGGATACACCTTTTTTCTTTGCTTGTTTGGTACTAGCAGTGCAGCTTGCATATACTATTGAAGTTTATTAAGCAGGTCTACGTCTACCTTGCGGTCGTGGTTTTGCACACAACTCTTGTAATTTTTAATCCATAACAGTAACCCAAAGAAAAAAGTCCTAGGGAAAATGTGGTCATTATTCTTTGCGTCGGCTTGATCGAATATACACTCTGGGAAGGTTACGCTGTGTATTTGATTAGATCAAGTTGGTGTCATTTATGATGAGCTGTTGAAACCTGATAAAGTCATCACTAGGAAACTAGGTATGGACTTTATTAACGGGATATCAGCAGTGGAACGAACAAGTGATTCTAATGCACGACAACGCTCGGCCTCATACTGCTAAAGTCGTTAAAACTTTCGTAGAAATGCTTCCCCAGATATTGCGCCATCCGAAAATCACGTGTTTCTTTCGATGGCATATTATCTGGCTCATTAAAAATTCTGCACACGTGAAGACATCGCAAAATGGCTTGATTCGTTGATAGCCTTTTACCATAACGGCATTCGAGCCAGAGAGGGACAAAGTTAATCATATATAAATATTTTTGAAGATTTCATGACCAAATCTTGTATCAGCGTCATTGTGTGGAAAATTTTTTATAATTCGCGTTCGTGAATAATTTACATGCGATGAAAACTAGTTCTGGTTAGCTTTAATGGAATACTAATTTCGCACGCTCTATAATGATTGTGCCCAGTATGACTATTTCAATACAATAGCTTCAACAGCTCAATGCTCATGCGATAGAATAGTGCGATGTTCAAATGTATCTCATGGTGTTTTTCTGCTAGTAGCACAACGAATAAAACTACCATTTTTCGCGTTCGGTGTACGGTTGTTGTATAAGGTTTGGCTTGCGTTTCACCCCGAAAAAAAAACATCAAAACAACCTTAAAAGTTACTGTAATTGTTCATAATTATACCATAATTTAACTATGTTTTTCATTGTAAATACAACAATTTTACATTAAATATCATTATCCAGAACAATAAAAAACATGGTTTTTGCCATTTTTACCATGAAAAAGGGGGGTTGTTATGTATCTTAACAGCATTTTTTTTAGGAGTTTTTCCCTAAATTTAGAAGTCACTGACAATGTTTTTCATGGCAAAATTATTGTTGGTGGAAAATTCAACAACAAAAAACGTTGTTAAACTAGGTAATGACAAATATCGTTTTGCGGGCTTACAGTGAAAATACAATGTTTTTTTTTTATGGTTACAACAATTTACTGTTCTCACCGCAAAATACATCGTAATTTTTTTTTCGGGACGAATGATATGATACGGTTTCATAAATATTGGTTCACGGTGGCCTGAAGGATTACAGAGTACCTAAAATAATGATCGCATCACCCAACCTTGGTGGATCCAGATTCGTTTCACTAACATTAGTTCCATCCTATGATTTGTGGATGATTTCAATTCAAAAGAAAATTCCAAAAATCCCTCTAATCACCAATTTTAGATAGTTAATTTGATTTGTTTTTTTTTTGCTTTATAATGTTGCTGTTGTTTGAGTAACTGTAGAAATTGTTTCTTGAGAAAAATCACTCTTTAGTCAAAATTTCAACATCCGCTTCTTCAGCCTAACGCTTGTTTAGCATATTTTCATGAAGGCTGTAAGAAGGACCATTCCACATTTAAATACTTGTTTTTTTTTAAAGTACATTGAGTTATGAAAGCGAACCTCTCATGTGAAATTAGAATATGGTTTTAAAAATAACTTTCTAAGTAGCTGTACAAGAACTAAAGAAGTGCTGTTACGTGATAATTTTCTGGAATACGAATTGCGCAAAGAGCAAAGTTTTCACCGACGATTGTTGAGGAATCTTCACGTAAGTTTCACTTTTATGGAATAAATCGTAAATCGGTTCACTCTACATAATGGCGAAAAATTAAATGATAATAATAAATTTAACTACTGTCAATTGTCTGAAGAATGAAATAGGAAAATAACTTTATTGTGTTTGTTACCTCATTCTAAGCAAATGTGAGTTGTTGTGAAACGTTTGGTGAAAATTTTCCCAAAATAAAATCAAAACTTTGGTCTGAAATAAGCCCAACTGTTGCACGAAAGCTTGCAACGTTTAGTTACTGTGAGATAAATTTTTTATCGAGTTACACTCAAAAAAAAAACATGCACACTGCTTCAGAAACTATTTTCGGCTTCTGCAAAGAGGGCAAACAAGAGGGTTCAATCAGTTGCAACACAGCACCGCCGATCACATTCCACCATTCCAGCTTTGGAAGCCGAACCGAGAAGGGTAAAATGACGTCGCAGCGCTGCATCAACTGGTATGTGACGGATGAAATGAAAAAAATAAAACACGAATACCATTAGCAACGGAGTATGCAAAACGGAGGGTGGCCATTATCGATTTTCCTCTCGAGCCGGTCGCCCTGGATTCCCGCGGCGGCAGCAGCAGCGGTGTTTTTCATTCATTCGTTATTTTCAATTTTCATTGCTCCGTGTAGCCACTCAGCGTGTGTATTCATCTATAATTCCACATATCCCTCCCTTTCGATTTTTGTACATATTTTGCCGAGTAAAATTCGCGACTCGCCGAATCCCGCTTTCCACATGCATTTATTTTTGGGGTGCCAGCGAAAATCGCTGCGGCTGCTCGCTCAATCGAGCTTTTCGACTAAGCGGCTTGCCGTCAGGTGCTGTGGGGGTATCGTACGCGGGTTAGGTAGCAAAGAGGATATCCATAATCATAATATGTAGTAAATACTCGTTCAGTTGATTGAGGGGGCAGAAGGGGTGCGCCATCATTTTTTCCTTTTTTTTTACATCGTCTGATGTGGCAAAAGGATTTCGACGTCGGTCGAAATGTAGAGAGAAAAACAGAGCGAGAGAGACTAGGAATGATGATGAATTGCTCGCGTCGATGGAGAGCAGGCCATAAAAACGTTTACACCGTTTTTCGACGCGCTCGGTTTTGGTCTTGGTCAAGCGAACTTCCGCGGCTGGCAATCGCGTGGAGTAATTTATTCGATTGCCTCCTCCTGGTGGGAGGGGAAGACATCGTAGTAAAAATCAAAATCGTGTAAAAGGTAGTAAAACTTTTATTATCGGCTAATCTCGGTGTTTAGCTTGGGTTATCGCTTTGAAGTTACGCACAATTAAGCTGAACGGTTGTTCGCTGCTGCGTATACACTTTGGGAGGTGGATACAGTCCGGCATTGTGCTGTTGTAGTCCGCCCCGTAAACTCGAGTGTGCGATGAATCAGCGTGCGTCTGGGCTAATTAATTAATCCTTCGCGCACGGTGGCGGCGGTGACATTTCGAGAAATGGGAGGCAAGGCTAAACCGTTCGCTAACTAGCTGTGCGGACGCACGTACCGCCATGAATATGTATCTCGCTAGTTTGCATTCTAACGCCACGGCAACAGTGGAAGGGACGACGAATCGACGCTGCGATGATCCAAAACAAACTTCGCCCTCCCGAGGACTCTCGTTAATTAACGGTTCGAGGATGGTAATTATAGAACTCGGAATGGGTGTCATCTGTGCACCAGGCAGGCACGGGAGTTTGGATTCCTTCGATCTCGTTATGCTAGAATCTCCAGGTCGAGTGTGGCTATTACCTAGTATTATGTGCGATCGGTGAAATTCAAATTCTTCTTCCGGCATCGGAGTGAGTCAGCTCCAGCGCCAGGTCAGTTATCGCCGCTAAGTGCCGTGCAGTTGACACTCGATTTAATTGCTCGTGCGAGCGAAATACGTTGGGTGAGGTAGGATAGCGTATATGACACACACGCGGCACGGTCAGTTGGTGGCGTCGTACCAATTACAGCCGGCCGGCACCACATTTTCCCGCCATTAATCACACCAACCGTAGCGCCTATTTACTATTCAAATATTCGCACGAAAGGCGCGCACTTCGTCGGTGAAGGCGAAGAAGCACACTCCGCATCGGTAGATTGGTCAGGTGGGACACCGAAGCAGTCATCCTCTAGTGTAAGGATTTTGAGTTGTGAGTTAGTAAAAATAGTTACTGATAATCAACACGGCAGTAGTTCTAGTTTTGGTGCTACACCAACACCAAGAACATTTTTTTCCTTGTGGGGTAGTTTCGCCTTGTGAAAACATACAAATTTTTATTTTCAAAAATTTACATACGAGCCATCAACAGTATTCACAGAACAAGTTCAAGCATATTATAACCCATGGGAGCTCTTCTTGTTTGTTTGATAAACCTTGACCAGAAACGTTGAACAGACTGGAATCTTGAAGCATGAAATGCATCCTAACGTTACTGCTGTTAAAATAACGACTCCTTGCAAATCAAAATCTCGTTTCAAGACAACTTTGTTTAGAGGTTGTTTTGGATTGGGTGAATCGCTTCCGTCACAGGCCTGTGGTTTTGACACTGATTGTCAAAACTGTGCCTAAAACCAGTGATGGCATGAACTCGTGCAAAGTTGAACTGAGTAACACTTTTCCAGATTTGAATCCAACTTGAATCTGCTTCCTCTCGATAGCTTGAGTTTTTTTTGCACCGCACACTCTGATCGATTGAGTTTAAATGCGTGCAATGCATGCAGTGCACGATGTATCCAGCGATGCAGGCGATAATGTAACGCGATGAGTTTTGTTTTTAGATCGATTTTATGCTTTCAAAGGACAATGCAACAAGCTTTTGCAGCAGACGCGGCGCGAATTTCATCGCAATTCGATTTTTATACAATTGTTGTTATGCAGGATTCAAACTCAAATCCAACTCAAGTGTAGTGCACTGTTAGTAGGGCTTACGTGCAAACCGAAAATAAATGTGCAAGCAAGTTTTAAAACTCACTTGGATACGAGTGCAAAGTCACACTGCCTACTCTGCCTAAAACAGATTGGGTACTGCTAGCCAGTTGACTAATAAAGCAAAAATAGTACTCTCACTGGATTATTTATTCATATTTACGACCTTCCGATGAATTATGCTAGATTTTATTGTGAGTGAAACATGCCATATCTTAAACTGTAACTATAAATAATCATACATGATTACTGATGAATAATAAGGTACTCAATAAAATCAAAAGATCACAGAGAAGTAATTGAAGAACTCTCATTAATCACTGGTAATTCGAGAGTAAAGTCAGCGTAATCTGTGTAGGTAGCCAGTAACAACAAGTAACAGTTATTCAGATTACAAAGAAAACAAAATCAGTTTAAAATAATCGTAGCCAATCACTGGTAACCATCGAAAGGTTGAATATACACGCTTGCATGTAGTAAAAAATGAGTAGTTATTCGACCCTAACTAGCACCGAACCCTAAAGAATAATGCTAGCTGAATTGCGAGGCTGTTTAATGGCTGGTTTGAATACACGTATTATTTATATAAAAAATATGGATTTTTGCTCCACTTTGCGACAAATTTTAAAAGTTTCCAAATCAACTTTCTTCAACCAACATTTGAGCAGAAAATAAAATTTTTGGAGATACAATTATTCAAGAATTTCACCACGGGAAATCGGCAACACTGCAACATCTTCAGCTCGTAAATAAAGGTGATTTTAGTGGTATAAAAAATGGCACGGATTGAAGTGTGATAGTATAACATTGAACCGCTGCTGCCATAGAAAAGTATTGCACAGACAAGAGGCAGTTTATAAGTTACCTATTAGTTACTTGCAAAATTGTTCCTAATACGTGCCTAAAAAACCATGAAAATTCCGAAATCCGCGTAAAAAACGCCTGATCTCTTTAATCCGCTTAAACTTCATTTTTATCATTTTTCCTAAATATTTTCTAAAAAGAAACAAGAGTAGTGTTATTTTCACCTGCAAATAGAGCTGAAAATGAAGGAACAATATAAAAAGGTTAGGCCAAATCAGTGAATATTCATTAATTGAATTAAGTAAACTCACTAGACACTCTAAAACTTTTCAAGAAAATACGTGAAGAAGAGCTGGATGAATTCCAGAATCCGCGTAGGAAAAAAACTTAGTGTACACTGGATATAATAAAAGGAAGAAACGTCAAGTGAGAATAAACGTGGTTCATGAAGGATTGCATGAAAGTTTGCATGAAAGGTTGACTGGACAAACAGTGCTGCTGCTTCCATCGTAAAAAGAGCAAATACAGGGGAAATAAGTAACGATTTCTTTTTCTTCGTGTGAAATTTAGCATAGAATATCGATAGTTTTTGACGTAGAACTAAATCTCTCAGGAAATTACGCTACATAGAAGTGTGAAGTGAAAATCTAAAAACGGAACAGGGGTAAAATGTGTCCAAAATCAAATGTGCGAACTAATCTATTATTGAAAATTGTTAAGCTTTGTTGTAAGGCAATTTTCGACTTCTGATTGGTCGCTCAATGCTAGCTTTCTATGTGTGCAAATTGAAATTCGGTATCAACTCCTTATTGGCACAAAATTTTAAAAATATTCAATATATTTTTTATTTGAAATGTTCAAGCAGCTACACAAATATTACATTATTTCAGTCAAATATTTACAAGATTTCAAAATATTTTGGTTTCTCCATCCAATTATACATCTGATTAGACGCCTTCGACGTACTTTAGTCCACTTCGATTCTTACTGTCGGTAGGCCCGGATTTTAGGGGGCAAAGGGGACAAATGCCCCGAGCCCCCCGACTCGATGGGCCCCTCTAGTCCGTGAAGACTTTTTTTTTCTCGTCACCAAAAGTTGCTTTTCACTATGAGATATGCTCACCGAAAGCATTCCTGAATTAAATTACAGTTAAAATCGTTTTTAGGCAGTCAAAACTTATAATTTAAATAAAAAATATGGATTTATAAGTTTTATAAATACACTTAAGTCACTTTTTACGCGGGGGATACGTGCCGCGTAAAAAACCGCGTGAATTCCGGAATCCGCGTAAAAAACCGCGTGAACTCCGGAATCCGCGTGATAAAAACCCGCGTAAATTCTGCAATCCGAGCAAGGAGAAACCGAAATGTGCGCAACAAAAATACCGCGTAAATTCCGGAATCCGCGTAAAAAACCGCGTAAATTCCGGAATCCGCGTAAAAAACCGCGTAAATTCCGGAATCCGCGTAAAAAAAAACCCGCATAAAAAACCGCGTAAAAAGCGCCTTTAGTGTAATTTTTGCTCCACCTTGTTGTACGGTTCTAATCATCAAATCAATTTTTTTCAGCTAGTCTATGTACAACATTGTAGTAGGGAGTATAGTTTTTGAGATAAAATTGTTCAAAGATTGCATTTTCCGAAACAATATGCTCCGTTTCCAAAAATAAACCCTGGGTTAGACACCTTTAAAAAAGTCTCAGCAATATGCAGGGTTAAAAAATATTAAGAAACAAAATCATGATTCAACATTGCCAATATTTAGTTTTGTGTTTTCGGCTTTGCAGTATTATAAATATTCGGTACAATGATTTTTTTTTTTAAATACGACGTTTCGGACGCTCCCATGTGGTTCAAAGGGGCAAACGAGAGGAACTTAATTTCTTAGCGGCTTCTGCATTCTTCCTAGCTAATGTCTTCAGGTATGAATGACCCACATAATTAGAAAGTGTCAAAAGATGATTAAAGCTTTCTATGATAAAAATAAAATAAACTTACTCTATTGTGCTAAGAGATAGAGGAACAGTTTATGCGGCAAAACTTCAGAAAATGTAAAAATATGAAACTTTGCTTAAAAAATAAAACTCTTATCTTCATTGGGTACAAAGTTATAAAGTATTTTTGTGGAAGTTACTTAAAATTTCGTTTTATGTACTTAACTTTTGTCTGTACATTTTGGAAGAAATCATTGTTCTAAATAATTGTTGAGGCACACAAAACACACATTTTTGCCAAAGACCACACATCTCATGGACTTTTTCTTCCAAAATTATAGCTTATTTAAGCTTTACTTCGCTAACTTTGAAGACGTATAGTGTAAAAAAGGCCAAGTGGAGGCATGATAAGAATACTATTTCTTGAAGCTTAGGTCAAGTACTAACTTAGAAGCTTTGGTCAAGTTTAAACTGTTATAAATTACATTCGTATTATTACTTGAGTAAAGCTCAAGTTTTTGTCCTTCTAAGTATTGCCATCGTGTTTCTATTTGCTCCATTTTACCCTATACGTTCCCACGATATCGAAAATAAAAGGTTAAAATATGCTGTAACTTTGTAAGGAAAAGTCCTGGAGATGTATGTTCTTCGGCAAAAACGTGTGTTTTGTATGCCTGAACAAATTCTAAAAATGATAGAAACAATAGAAAACATTCTTGTTTAATGCAATTAACATAAGTTAAGTACAAAAAACTCAATTTTAAGTAACTTCCATATAAAATACTCTATAATTCTGTGACCGATGAAGATAGAAATTTTGTTTATTTAGTATGATTTCATATTTTTATATTTGATAAAACGTTGCCGAATGAACTCTTCCTCTATCTCTTGATACAAAAAAGTTAGTTCTTTTTATTATTTTTATTATAGAAAACTTTAATTAAATTTTGACACTTTGAGATTATGAGGGTCACACATACAAAAAAATTGGATCACAGTGCATTGGCTGCGACTTTTTCAAAAAAAATTAGAGACAATTTTTATTGTTAATCGCATATACGTTGCCTATAATTTGTTTAAGGAAGGTTTTACTTTCACTTTAAAAAACTGCTGGAATCTATTGCCAATAATTCCATTTATTTCAACCAAAAAGTGTCGAATAAGCAAAGTTTCACATTACAGCAATCGTTTACCAGGAATTGACCGAACGTGCAACCTTGTTGTGCTCCACGAGTCCAATTTGTAGACAGAATTTCCAAAAAAAAAGAAGCAAACCTAGACAAACCGGAAATTTAATCACACTTGAAAGTCATTCCACTCTGGCTGTGCTACCTGCTGCTGCTAGCTGTACTGTACGCTAATTCAACGGTCCGCCTGTGCCAGTCAATTGTCAGCTTAAAGTAACACGATCGCCACACCGTTTGGGTGCCAAAAATTGCATCTACGATGGCGACCTGTTTTTTTGCCGAAAATTCAGACTAGACTTTAAGCAAAAGAAAACCAGAAGAACCTACCGATTTTCATCAGCTTTCCCGACTGACACATATCGATTACTGGGTTTTTCGTTCCCCATCTAATCCGCAAACATCAAAAGGTCGGACGACTTTTAAAATTTCAATTCCACAGCGGCAGCGAGCGCAACGAGAAGCAATTCCGAATGGATTAGCCCCGGTCCGGGACGGTAATCCGGCCGGTAAACATTGAAGTCAAATGAAGGCCGGAAAAGGCGAAGAAGAGTGGGACACACTTAAACTCAAGCAGGTCAAATTTCACTATTATGATCATGATGATGATGATGATGATGATGATGATGATGATGATAAATATGAGGACGAGGACGATTCTGTCGGATGTGTCGTGCCGAGAGCGAAGGGTTTTCGCGTTGCTGGAGACTATTTCGAGGCGAACTCACGCACAGGCCACCGTCCGGTACGCGCACGCTGGTGGTGGTGGTGGTTATCGCATGGACAGCCTGCACGAAGGGATCCCGCGAGAGGCTTTTTTTTCAGGCATAAATTAAAGCTATAATTTAACCATAATTTATGTCAGTTCGTCGTTATCTCGACGAGTGGAACGTTTTTTTTTTCCTTTCTTTCTTCTCTCTCTCTGACTGTCTTTCTCGCGATGGTTATTTACGCCGGATTTCAAGCCGGTTTGCTTTCAGGTGAAAGAACAGAACGGCCGGAGAAAGGGTGCGAACGCACAGATCACGGAAACTATCAAACCGTTGCGTGTTTCGAAAAGAAACCACGATTCTTTTATTATTCGAAAAAAAAAAATTTTGAGAATTGATTGCACCTCCTATTTGAACCTTTGAAAAAGAAGATTTAACGGACTAAATTCAAATTAGTCTCAGTCAATATGTCTTTTCCTTTCTTTTTACTATTCTTCCACCAAAGGGGGAAAGATATGCATAGGCTCATCTCGCTAAGCAGAAACTTGAAAAGCGTATAAATTCACATAAAAAATTAGCCTCATGTATGAGATTATCGCTTTCCTTTTCCCGGTTTCCTAGTTGTGCCCTAATCACCTGACCCTGGAGTCCGGAGCGGACGCCGCTGCTGGAACCTGGTGGGTAATCGGTGTTATTGAATTTTAATAATGCGAGAGCTCGAAGAACAGATTACAGATCTTTTCCTGCTAGCCCAGGCCAGGCCACGGTACGGGGAATGAATTTAAATATCTTATAGTTTGGAAATAGCTCGTAAATTTTTCCGAAAAGCAAAACCCAGTGGGAGAAGTGGTTTGTTACATTAGTGCAGACGATGATCAGGAATGGGTTCCGGGCCCCGTTGAGACGAGGAATACGATATACAGACAAGGCAGAGAATCAAGAAACAATTGAGAATGAATGAGGGTAATAAAAATATATTGAACAGGTTCGTCTCGTGGTTTCGCGGACCTCGTACGCCCTCTTCACCGGGGAGGTGAATGATCCCGGGAGGAAGATAGACCCTCTGGAGGGCATAACGAAGAAAGTAGAATATTGTTCACTAGTTTTCGTTTCGTCATTGCACAATAGTTTTTTCTTCCCCTACTGACTGCAGGCTGTAAAGAGAACCAATTTTGGTGCAAGTAACCGAGATCCGAGACGATTGACAATGTCAGACTCAAGTGTGGTGTCATTTTTCACCGAGAGGAAGTCATCCTTGCCTAATGCAGCCGCCGCCGGAGGAGGCCCGAAATCGATAGTCTTCGTCTCTTCTTGTGTGCGTTCTCTCGATCCAGCACACAATGTGGTTATACGCTTAGAGGAAGACCTAGCATCTCCTATTGAGACCCGGCTTGGGGGTAAACCAGTTGCGGAGGTTTCCCAGCTGTCGGCACGTCACAGTGATTGACGTGTGAAAAGTTTTGGTTTCAGACGGGTTCGGAAGGGTTTCTGTTGTTTTAATGTCGAAATGATTGATCGGAGATGCGGTGGAAATGTGACTCAGCGAAGATTGCAGCAGAAATTTGTGGGCTTTCCGATTTAGTTTGACGATAACTTCAGGGCCAGCGAAATTCGTCTCTTCAGTGCAGAAAAAAAGCCATCACCTCTCATCGCGGGCTCGTTTCCGGTGACAATTGTCAATAAAAATGTTAATACACACAAACCACTCCCCTGTCTGAGAAGACGCCTTGCTGCCGCTGCCCGCCGTCCGTCGGGGAGACCGAGAAAGATCACGATCAAGATACCTGGCCCCGGTCTGGTTTCACACAAATCATAAACCTGTTCTGGAAGCCGCAGAATCGATTCCATCGCGCAACCGGTACAGCCCTCGGGAGAGACAAGCAGACTTGTAAATTTATGCTTTTGCGTCGCGCAAAATATCACATCTACCTGCGAAGAGATGTGTGCCACGTATGGACGAAGGAGCAAAATCGATAAATTTATTTGCATAAACACACCGGATCGCCCGGTGCTGGTAGGAACAGAAAAAAAATGTCACGACCACCAGGAATGTGGTGCACCGAGCTGACATGTCGCGTCCCACGATGTCCCTACGTGATTTATAGCGCCTCCGCCACTCGAAATCCACCGAAGCAAAAAAAAAACCCCTGAAGCAAAAGCAAGTGCACCTTGCCGAAAGGGTCACTGAACTTCGGCTCTGAATTCGGCAACATCCGTTAGCCACCAACCCAAAATGCCTGATTGCGAAAACAAACAAAACAGTAGCAATGACCCCCGGGACCCGAAACGAGATCAACCCAAAGCGAAAGCAGTGAGCAAATTGAGCACCACGCTGTGTGTAGAGTGTCTGTTGTTGTTCCACTGTGTAGGACCCCGGCGACCTGTCTGCCTGCCAGGGGTCCTGCCGCAGCTCTTCAAAAAAGGAAACACTTTTCTTTCTGTCTGCTGCGCACACGGCACACGGCACCAGAAAAGGAAACCGATCGAAACAACCGTAAACTGTCATTGATACAATTGTTTATGTTTGCTTTTTGTTCCCATTCCCATTTCTCTCCGGCGAAATTGGCGAAAGGAAATCGACAAACGTAGCACAGAAATTGAGAAGAAAAAAAGAACCGGCGTACCAAAGATCATCGGAAATTTCGTGCGGTCGCGAACAACGACGACGACGACAATCGGTAATATTATTAATAAGCAATAATAAAAACGTAAGGAAGAATTGAAATGTATTAATCGGGTACATTTCGATTTTTTTTTTCGTTCCCATACTTCGGGATGACATTTGCTCGAAGTCGGTCCAAGCCGGTACGGTTAATTGTTAATGTAAAATCTCTGAAATAGACCTTACAACCAAATGTGTATCTTCTCCCTGTCCGCCGGCTGTCGGTAACCGGGGCCCGATTGCAGGCAGAGGGCAATATCCGAGCACGTACGCGATTGTAAACGAAAATATTTACATTCTGCCTACTCCTAGCCAAGACTGGCGGTCTGGCCAAGAGTGCAGAGCATCACCGCTTGTTTGGTATTTACATGTAATAAGCATACACTTCTTCGTGTGTTTTTTTTTCTTGGCACACAGAGAAGAAGTGCCGGGGAAGAAGCTTTGAAAATAAAAATCTCCCATCTGGTAGGCTGCGGTGCGTGGGTGTACACTAGGGGTCACTAGTCGCAACCTCTTCCTCGTGCCGAGGAGAAGAAGCAGGAGCACGGGTGTAAACAAAAACTTCAAACAGTCAGGGAAAGGCAAAACTTTTGGGTAAACTATTTTCTGTCCTAAATATTTCTCTAGAAGCGGCCCAAACTGGGGGTGGAGCGGTTGGCTTGGGGCGAACCGAAGTTGTTAAACAATAATAAAAGAAGTAGAATTAAACTGAAATATAATAAAAATAATAATAACAATGGAGGAATCACAATAAACACGGGCACGCATGGCGTGTGGACTGGGTGGCAGTTTGGAGAGCTAAAACGGATATGGCTAGGAACCTATTACCGCATTTTGGGGGCCTTCGGTTTAAGGCTGGAGTGGGGAAAGTTGGAAAAAGTTCAGTAACCATCACTGGAACACGACGTCGAGTGGGCGACAACGTGCCAGGCACGAGGTCTTTTCGAGGTGCAGAAGCATATGCGTGAGACCTGGTAAAAAGTTTGTCGTCGACAAATGGGACACATTTTTTTACGCTAAATTAGTTTTGCTTGGCGGGTGGCAGGCACTGACCGGCAGGCATTTGCATGCAATCTTCTAGCACGTACACAACAAGCATTGATCGAGCTGGCGAACAAAAAGGTTAAAGAAATTTAATATAATATTCTACAAAAATGTATTATCTTACAAAAGAAACCACTTTGCGGGAAGTTCCGAGTAGTTAACATGATTTTATTCGTTGTTCTCTCTTTTTTGGATAAAGTCAGTGTACAATATGTATTGAAAGTTCAAACTAGAGTTTTTCACCTGAGGCGTTCCCCAGAGGTTAATAACTTTGCCGAGGGCTTATAAAGCAAAACTAAACATCTTCAGCAATGAAATTGTATAATCGAACTCCATCGTGATTTTCTACGGATTATCGAAAATAAAATTAAAAACAAAGAGACTTACAGTACGTACGATAACTGGTGAGTAGAAGCTTACCTGTAAATAGATAAAAAAAAAATTGTTAAAAATATGGTCTGGACTGGTTGTATAAAATAGATAAAGCTGTTAAAACTAAGTTTGTAATGAACAAAAAGCTCATGTTCGAACAATTAGTTCAAATACAAACAGTTTAAAAACGCCGCTGCAATTCAACTTACAAGAGCCGGAAGTCCTAATTAATACCCTGGTAGTACTGCTGATTATACAACATGATAGGCAGGAGAGCTGCCAGGTATGCAGATTTATCAATCATTAACACACAGGGTGCAATCAAATATAAATTATAAGTAAAACAAATCAATCATTGCATTATGGATCAACTGGTTTTTTTTCCGAAGGCTAAACTTTAATGATATTAACCTTTGAAGCACTCCCGTCAGTAATTCTACACTTGACATGTAATTTTACTAACAACATGTAATAATGAAAAATCCGGTTTGATTATTGTAATTACTAAAGTCATAGCTTCTGTGAAAGTTAACGGTCTGCAGGAAACGATTAGCCTAAACTCGGTTTGTCATTATCGTTTAGTTTACACGTTACAATATTAATTTGTAGAGATTCTCTTAGCTGAACAAATCATTAGCAGTGAAATAATATGTACCAAATCTTTGAAACAAATCAGCCAAAACACATGATTAAAATGCCATGGACCATGGTTATAATTCTAATTAAAAGCTAAATTTCAGCTTATACTCTCACACTATCTGGCAACCCGGAAATTCGCCTACGAACTAGAGGAAACATTAAAAGTGGAACAAAATGAATTGAAACTGAACTAAAACGGAATTAAACAACAATAGAACTGAAATTTACTATCGAACTGAGAATGAGAACGTCAACTGGATTGTAATTCACCTGAAGCTAAACTAAAATTGAACTGGAGCTGAACGGAAATTGTTACAGAAACTGCAATTCAAATCACCACCAAAATTGAACAGAATCTGAATGTAAACAAAACTAAAACTAAGTGGAAACTGGACTGAAACCGAAATTAAACTGAACTGGTACTTAACTAATATTGAACGCAAATTGAACCAATTCTGCATGAAAACTGAACTAAGACTGATCTGAAACTGAACTAAACCTGAACTATAACTGAGCCTGAGTTGAATTATAATTAAATTAGATGCTGATGTAAAGCTGATCAGGAATTGATTCTTATACTTCTCTGCAATTGAGCTCAAATTTAATAAAAATTAACCAAAACCGGTCTAAATCTGATTTGAAACTGAACCAATACTATATGAAACTGAACTAAAGCTGAACATGAACTGAAGCTAAAACTGAACTAAAGTTGAACTGCAGTTGCCCTGATTTTGATATTATTACAGGCTTGAAGTTGAACTAAAACTAAACAAAAATCGAACCGAAACTGAACAGGAACTGAGCTGAAACCTCAACTGAAATCGATGATGATACTGAAATGAAATTCAACTATAGCTAACCCAAACCCGCAGACTATACAGAAATTGAACTGAACTAAAGCTTACAATAAACTGAATAGACACTAATCTGTAACGATCTGAGAATTAACTATAACTGACGCAAACTTTAACGAAAACTGAACTCAAAATAAGTTGAATTTGTACTAAAACTGAGCTGAAGCTAAACTGAAAATAAATTTAAACTGAATTACTGAACAGAACTTAGACTGGATCGAAACTATACAGAACTGAACTAAAACTGAATAGGAAACGAACTGGAATTGATCTGAAACTGAACTACCAGGGAGATGAAACTGAATTTTAACTTTAATTATCCCAAACCTGCATTGAAACTGTACCAAAATTATACAGATATTGATCCAGATTTGAACAGGAACTGAATTGAATTGTGCTTAAACTGAAATGAAACCGAGCATAAACTAAGGTGAATCTAAACCAAAACTATACGGAACTAAATTGAAGCTGAACTAGAACGGAACTGAAGTTGAATTGAAGATAAACTGATATCGATATTGATAGTGAACAGAAAATTAACTTTAATTGCCCAAACCTAAATGAAAACTGAACAGAAACTGAATTGAAACTCCACGGAACTAAACTAAAACTGTATTAAAACTGACCTCAGATAGAACTCAATCGAAACTGAAACTGATCTCTGACTGAACTGGAACATTACTAAGACTAAGCTAAAACTGAACTAGTAATGAAATAAAATTGAATTACAACTGAGTCTAAATCAATATCGTACTAAAAGCTGAACTAAATCTGAATAGAAATCGTTTTGTATAGTGCTCTGTAATAATTATAAAACTAAAACTAATTTGAGTCTGAACGCAAACTGAATCAAAACTGTACGAAACTGAACTAAAATCGAGTAGAAACCAAACACGAACTGAGCTGAAACATGAAGCTAAAGGTGAGCTAGGGTTGAACTAAAGCTGAACTGAAATTATAGTACAATTGACCTAAACCCGCATTGAAACAGAACTCAAACTGTACTGAAACTACACAGAAATTGAACCGAAACTGAAGTGAAACCGAGTTGAAACTGGACTGAAACTGAACTAAAACCTAGCTTACACTCAGCTGGAACTGAATCAGAACTGTTCATTAAGGCAGACAATGTGTGAAGCAGAGGAAGCGAAAAATAAGCGAACTGGAAATATGATACAGATTTGGAAAAATATACCGCATCCCGACGGGACTTGAACCCGCAATCTCCCTGTCTCCGGCATGGAGTTTTGACCTAATAAACTACGGGGGACGGTGGTACTGTTCCACAATCTAAATGCGTATCACGTTCCACTGCCGATTTATTCTATTGCTCATCCCTAACTACACACACTGCTGTGCAAGCGTCCCCTGCTGCACACATTGTAATGAATTTGAATGTTAACGGGTAAAAGCCGTTGTTAAAAATAGAAATTAGTTCGAAAAAATTTAGACCTACGGAGCTTCTTCCGTTCTTGTGTCGCACTTGCAAGCAAGACTCAGACTGACTTTGGTCTCGATCACACAGGTCTATAAGAGTTATCAGCATCAGCTGACTCTTCTGTGTGTGATGAGGCATTCCTTTCAGTCGTATAAATAACGCTTGCACAGCAGTGTGTATGGCTAGGGATGAGCAATAGAATAAGTCGGCAGTGGAATGTGATACGCATATAGATTGTGGAACAGTACCACCGTCCCCCGTAGTTTAATTGGTCAAAACACCATGCCGGAGACAGGGAGATTGCGGGTTCAAGTCCCGTCGGGATGTGGTATATTTTTTCAAATCTGTATCATATTTACAGTTCGCTTTTTTTCGTTTCCCCTGCTGCACATATTGTCTACCCTAATGAACTTGAATGTTAACGTGTAAAAGCCGTTGCTAAAAATAGCAATAAGTTCGAAAAAATGAATCAAAACTCTAAGGAACTTGAACTAAAACTGAATAGAAACTGAACTAGAACAGAGCTGAAGCTAAACTTAAGTTGAACTCAAAATTAACTTTAATTGACTGGAACCTGAATGAAAACCGAACAAAAATTGAACACGAACTGAATTAAAACTATAACTGAACTAACGCTGTACTAAGACTGAGATGAAACTGAACTACAACTGAGCCTAAATCAAACTAAAACTGTACTAGAAGCTGAACTAAAACTAAACAGAAATTGGTTCTTATACTGCTCTGTTTTGATTCTTAAACTGAACAAAATTTAAACAAAAAATTAACCAAAAGTGATTCGAAGTGAGTTCAGCTTAGACTGAATCGAAACTATATAAAATTAGCGTAGCGTAAGCACGGTATATTTCGTAGATTGCAGACTGATGACTAACGCTTCCACTCGGAATGTATGAGGTACAATGTTTGGGAGTAACATTTAAACCAATCTGAGTTGGAGTTGGCCCGATAGTCATCATTGCTGGCCACGCCCATCTTCACCGAAGCTTGGGGTTATTAGAAAGGATATTGATGATGTAATACTAACTTAATGAGAGGCCACCGACTCAGTGTCACTCTCAAAATTGAGCAACTGGCAAAATTTCATGCATCCAAAGCTAACATGCACTTGAGCCAAAACATTTTCCTAAATTCGATCTCAAACCGCCTAACTTATCATAGTACAGTTGTCGTGTATTCATGTCACGCTGCTACAACGATCATTTATAATTATAAAAACTATTCAGCTGCAACATTTAACCAAAAGCTTGAAAAATCGAAAAACTAAAGCGCACAGAAACTTTGTTCTGAAAAATTTCAGGAAAGCATCCGAACATATTGTCCTATATCGTAATGAGCAATGATATGAAATTATATATTAAGTCAAATTTTTCTCGGCTTGCTCAAAATACTAACGGGACCTACTCGTCATGCGCGGTTAAACAGTTCAAAACAAAAAAAGAGTCAAAAGTGTTATTTTGTGTTGCGTCCTGCGCCTCAAACACGAATTGAAACAAAATTTCAACCCATTATCGAGAACGCACTTGTCGATTACTGGAAACAAACGCGCAGCGCATAATTGAAAACAAAAAAAAACCGAGATTCATCGCACCCGGCAGCCCAGCTTGGCAGCTTGGCAATGAAAAAAATGTTCTACATGCCTAAAAAACTTCGTACGCCAAACAGATCATTCACACATTATCACATTCATACTCTTGCCAAAAGGGCAATCCGAAACCCGCTACAGCTACCACACAAAACCGAGTGCCTAAGCAGTCTCAAAAAAAAAAAAAAAAAAATTAGACACAAAACTTATACTCATCTAGATCATTCTGGTGTTTGTGCTTCGTCGGTAATAGTATGCACACCGAGCAGCACCAAGCTACACCATAGCACAATGCTATCCAACTGCCATCTTCTTCGCTAACATCACCACGCAATCTTTTGTACGTGCATAAAGGGCTATTCCCACTGCTTCCGTTCCGGGATCGGGTCGGGACCGGGCTCGTCCGGGACTTTTCATGCATTCACACTGCGCCGTGCTTGAACCGTGCCTGCGCTGCGCTCTGGCTGAGAAATGTTGATGTGTGTATGTGAAAGAACGTCTTTCTCTTTTTTTCATACCGCAGCTCACTCCGCGCGAAATATGTCACTACACATACACGCATCCACCCGAGTGCCTTCCGTGCACTCTCCGGCCAACACAAAGTATCGTCGGCAACGATAGTTTTTCTCTCGCACTGCAGCAGCACGACGGCAACTCAACGCTGCCCCGGTCTGGGCACGGCGCGTCGGTGTGAATGCGTTCATAAGAACGCATGCAATCAATCTCAAACGAGCCCGGACGACACGCGGAACAGCCACGGCCCGGTCCCGGCCCGGTCCCGGAACGGAAGCAGTGGGAAGAGCCCTTAACACACCGCTAGCCAGAGCGAAACACCGAGTTAGCACTAACACTTGCACAACTTTCCTGGCTTTGCAATTTGGCAATTTTTAAGCGTGGATAAATTGGCCATTCCAACGCTAGAAGTACTCGCATTTACACTGATACTTCATTATTACCGCGTTACAAAAACATCACTGATAACTTTTCTTCACTTTTCAGCAAATTTGCTTGCATAAAATACTTGAAATTCAATAATTTAACGGAAAAGTTTCAGAGCACGTACCATCAATCAGCCGTGCTGCCAACTCCTCCTGAATCGAAACTATATAAAATTGAACTAAAACTTAAAAGAAGCCCCACTGTAACTGAACTGAAACTGAACTAAAGTTTAACTAATACTGCACAAAATTTCAACAGAAACTGACTTGAACTTACCCTGAATTGAAACTGAACGAAAATTGGGTAGAAACAGAACTAAAACAAAACCGAGAAATGGAACTGATCTGAGACTGAACAAAAATTGAGCAGAATTTAAAACGAAACTGCTCTGAACTGAACTGCCTATAATCGCATATCAAAACAATATCGCACGCTAGCCTGGGGGCTAATGCGGTCTCGATCAACTAGATTAGTTGAGAAAATTCGTTATCGATATTGTTTTTGGCACATTTTGTATGTTGTAGGATAAGTACAACGATACACCGTTCCCCAGTGCTGAGTCGAGAAAATTTCTAGCTAGAAAAGATCCTCGACCTGATCGAGACTCGAACCCGATATCACAACCGTGTGAGAGAGCTAGCCGACCGACATCGCTAACCACAGAACCACGGAGACCACATATCGCATATCAGTCTCACCATAATTTTCATCATGTTGAGAAAACAACGCGTAATGCTTTTTTTTCTTGCTTAAGTTATTTCAGTTGTTGAGCGTGGTTCCCATATTTTTGACATAATATAATGAGATAGAGATTTACCATAACTTGTCTATAAAAGCGACAAGAATGCAGGTGGGACTGGTATGCGATTATAGGTCGTGCAACTAAATTAAAAATGAACAGAAATGGAACGGAAATACGACAGAAATACAACAGAAACTGACTGAACTGAGACTTAATTTAAAATGAGCTGAAACTCTACAGAAACAGAACTGAAACATAAAGAAAACTGAATTGAAACTAAAACTGAACATAAATTAAACAGAAACTGAACAGAAACTGAATTGACACTAAATTGGCACAAAAATTGAACGAAAACCGAGCTCAAATTGAACCGAGACTAGACTAACTGAAACTAAATTGAAACTAAACTGTAACTAAATTGAAACTGCGCAAAACTGAACTAAAATTAAACTGAAATTGAAAGAGAACAGAACTAAAACCAAACTGGTACTGAACATAAATCAAACAAGAACTAAACATAAACTTATCTAAAAACTAAATAAAAACTAAATTTAATTGAATAGTAACTAAATTAAAACTGACAGAAATTGAACAGAAGTTGAATACAACCTAAACAAAAACCAAACTGAAACTCAATAGAAATCAAACAGAAACTGTACTTAATCTGAACGAAAACTGAGCTGAACTTTAACTAAAAAAGAATTAAAGCTGAGAGGAAAACCGATCTGAAACTTAACAGAAATTAAAAAGAAATGAAACAAATACTGAAATTAAACAGACACTGAAACTTAACAGTAGCTGAGCTGAAACTTGACAGAAAATGAATAAATAAATAAATATATAAATAAACTTAACAGAACCTTAACAAAATTTGAACTAACTCTGTGTTGAAACTAAACAGAAATTGAACAGAAACTGAATTGAATCAGAAGAGAAATTGAACAAAAATTGAACTGAAACTGAAAACTGAGCTGAAACTGAGCTGAACTGAAACTAAATAGAAACTGAACAAAAAATAAACTGCAACTTAACAAAACTAAACAAAAACTGAACGAAAACTAAACTGAAGCAGAACTAAAACCGAGCTGAAACTGAACAGAAACAGAACCAAAACTGAGCTATGACGGGTAAGACTGAAACTAATTAGAAATTGAACAAAAACTGAAATGAAATTCAACAGAAACTAAACTAAAGCTGAACGGAGACTGAACAAAAATAGAATTGACAAAAACTGAGTTCAAACTGAATTGAATTGAAACTAAACCTCAGTTGAACACAGAAACTAAACTGACACCAAGTTGAAACTGAACAGAAACTGGACAAAAACTGATCTGAAACTGACTTGAATTGAAACCAAACATCTGTTGAACATAGAAAACTAAACTGAAACTGGACTGAAACCAAGCTGATACTGAACTTAACGGAAGCTGAAACTGAATTGGCACTTAACAAAAACTTGACAGAAACTGAATTGAAACTGAACGAAAACAGAACAGAAACTGACCCAGAACTGAATTGAATTGAAACTAAACATAAATTGAACAGGAACTGAACTGAAACAGACCTGAAACTTAACTGAAACTGAAAGATTTAATCAAGCTGAAACTGAACACAAACTGAACCAAAACTGAACCTCACGATTCTGACCTTCCAAAAAGCCACAGTCTACAGTAAAGTTGTTCATAAGAACAAGGGCTTCTGGTTGGTAGACAGATTAGTAAAATTTCTACTGTAGTGTGGCACTAGTAACCACAATTCTTCGTATTTTGACCTTAACTTGTCTCATGATTCCGATTTCTACGAAAGTTGCACTCTTCAAAATTTTGTCAACCAGAGGCGACGCGTGGCCAAGTGGGCTACCTGTTCAATCAATTTTCGCAACATTGAAACAATAGTATTGTGAAAAAAAGATTTGACAAGTTTTATTAACCTATATAGCAAAGGAGTCCTACTGTCTATTATGAGCGCTAATTTTTGATAATTTCTTCGTAGAATAATGATATCTGCTTCATTTTATAGAGGAAATCTGTTTTCCACAGCTATTATCATGATTCTCAATAACTATGACCGATTTTGGCCCTACAGAACTGATAAAGTTCGTTCAACGGATGCCGTTGTGTTAGGCAATGCCAGATCATTCTGCCAGCTAAAGCGTTTCAGAATAAACTTTTTGCAGGTTTTTTCTAACGACAGTCGAAATTATGTTTATTATCTTTTTGCCTTTAAACTCTTCACGTGAGTAAAGAACCTAGCTTTATTTATTGAATTTTAGTTCGATGCTAAATCGTTTCCTAAGACGATGATAAAATTTTAAACTAGAAAGTGAGCAGCGCGTAAAAAGACAAATGTGTACTATACGGGCTATACGACGTTCAAGTTTTCGAATGAACAAAATGGATGAAAAGGCTTGAATGAAAACCGAAGAACACCACCACATCCAGAAAAATAATGAATCTGCTACGAAAGCTCTGAAGATTGAAATCTGCGTACTTTCGCGGCCACATGAACTCTCTCAAATTTTAATGATGTCGTGTCGTGAGAAGAAACAGAAAGGCAAAACGCAACAAGTGAAAAAGCACTGAAGAGAGGGTGTATAAAGAATGTCTTCTCTCGTTGCTATCGGCTTTTCGTTCAACAATGAGTTTAAACCAAAAATGTCATTTTTACGCAAGGCGTTGCATTAGTAGTGGTGAACATAACAGACTGCGTTTGCCCTGTCGCAGAGAAGTGTGAACGACGCTCGGTTCAAATGAAAGGCCTGAACAAACGGTAGTCATTACTGAGTGTGGGTTGCGTTGCGTGTGAGGTGTATGGCGTAGTTTGAAGTGTATCTCATCAGGTTACATTCTTCACGGCGCATAAGATTACACTAAGTTGACAACAGAATAAGCATGTTCGGGATAACATTACAATTACAAATAAATTACTATCGATGACTTTTCATCCACTCCAAAAATGTGAAATGGTTAACTTTTTGTCTGAGATTGTCTACCTGTCCTATGAACAGTTTGAACAGGTGGACGAGACGTCTCTGTTGTCAACAATACTTGGACCATCATGAGAAGAAGTAAAAACTGATTACCATGCAGTGACCAACTCAGTCTTACAGACTTGAATCCAATGGGTTTGCTTTGAAATGAGCAAGACCGTTGAAAACATCAAACTGTACAAGCATACGATATTTTTGCAAAATATCGTAAAAGTTTAAAATTAACAGGGGCAAGTTAAGCAGAGATTCTTTAAAACAAAAACAAGGAAACTAATTCACACCAAACGAACTCTCGAACAATTTTGCTGAAGATCGCAACTGTCCAATTGGTGGGATTCTCCAGATAGGTTGAGTTCAAAATACCCAAAACTACATACACACTAGCACCGCGTGTCGACTGTATTCCGAACCATAATGTTCCGACCACAAGCCCTTGACCTTCTCAACAACTTTACTGAAGACCACAACTCGCTAGGTTGTTTGAATCACGGGACAAAGATACATAAATCTCCTCATTTCAGATGAGGCTAAACTTTTCGGGGCTATTTGTGCCGTATCGAATGAATGATAGGTGAAGAAAAAAAACTTTCAGGGGCGCTGTATTATGGGTGTTGTAATACTCAGTGGAGCCATTCCAAACAAAAGCTGCAATGACACATAGCATAACAATTGTTTCTTGGGTAAACTGCAAATCGAGGTAGTTTTAAACCGTACTGGAAACCGTACTTGAACTTTACTGAACTAAACAAAGTTCAACTGGACAGTAGAAGAATAGAGTATAGTTGAAAAAGAAAAAGAGGAAAGATGTGTTTTTTTCTCTATTTTGAATAAATACTCTCTGAGTCAATTTGAGTAAGAGATGTGAATTTTGTACCTTCGGAAAAGTTTCTTGTGTTGATTTTATCTACGACTTTACTGAATACACCAACCCTGTATCTCGATGGAGCATTTTTAGGGGAAAATGATAATCTCAAAACACCAAAAGATGCCAAGGGTCATACCTATCAACTTTGCTGAAGACGTCATAATTTTGATTCCAACGTACACTTGTTTCTATTTTGTCTCGATTCCACATCTTTCCATAATCTATTCGATACCCCTTAATTATATAAATTTTAACTAGTAATTGAATCGAAATTTTTCGAAAATCCTGCTCTGCCATAAGGCATATAAAAGTGGACAGCATCGAGCCAAATTTCGTCTAATGACCATTCGCGACAAAACACACATTTGTCACAGGCGCACACCCATTAAAGAGAGTCCTGTGGTCATTTCGGTTAGATATGTTAATTAGCTCTCACCGTCTTACTTTCAACTGGGACTATCAACCGGAGCAGCCGAGTCGTACGATAAATTCCCAGATATGCATTCGATTCCCGGAGATGCAGCAGCATTTCGTGTGATCGTCGCATACAGTTATCGCGATCGAAGGTACTCCACCAGGGCAGAAATTCGGTGCAGCACTCGATTAAACAATAAATTGTTCTCCCCGTTCTTTCGGTTTCTTATCGCGCTGGCGGTCCAAAAATGTCAGCCAAATGAAGCATCAACCCGCGCGGGAGGAATGCGTCGTAGAGAGTGGGCAACAGCAGCGGGCTGCTAGTCATTATGCACATTATTCTGTGTTTTCTTACCCTCCCCGTTACGGTGCTCCTGAAATCGGACCGCTTTCCGGGCGAAACAAATTTGCTGAAAGAAGCGATTTTCCTCCTTGTGGTTTCGTCTTCTGAACTTTTTTTTTTCTTTACTTGACAGTGCCTGCCTTGGCGAGCATCGAAAGAGCAATACTTTAAACGCGAAAGATGTAAAGATCTAACTTTTGCAGTGCCCCATACAGGACCGCAGTCAGTCAGTCAGCCAACCGAGAGTAGTGTAGTAAGTAGCACAGAGCGTAGTTGTAAAAGCCCGCCGAGTACCACTTGCGATTCGGAACAAAACAACCTCATCTCGAGTGCTCCCGCCATCGCGCCGCGTCCCACCGTCACATGCAAGTGGGCAGAAAGAGGCACCGAAAAGGAGGCCACAAGGCCTCAATTCAGAAGACTCAAGCCGAGAGGGCCAACAAATAAGACGGTGAAGAAGCAGAAGAAGGAGAAGGAGAAATCTTGAACGTTTCGTTTACGCTCAGTTGAATAAATCATAAAAATAAAATCTTTAATAAATTCTGACATAATTTCAGTGCTCTGTGGCTTGTTTTTCTGCGCTCACTTGCTTGCCTTGCTTGTTCTTGTTCTTGCTCTGCAATTGCTAGGCGCACTGTACGCGCCTCGAGGGAGGCTGAACGCGAAGCATAGCACAAGCACAGGAAAAGCCGGAGAGACCCACGGACCACAGTGGAAGAGATGGGCTGGCAATCGGAAGATTTATTCGAACGCACTACAGCGACACGAAGGGAATCGGGGCACCAAAACGAGCGAGTTTAGTGAGCGAAGAGTTGTTCTGCTGTACGTTAAACACATGGTAGATTTTAATCGCCCGATGGACGGGGGTTCCACGTGAGCCGGACCCCCCGCCTGTGAGCGGTGAGAATCGGTGAGTTTGGAAAGGAGTCGCGAGTCGAACATGAATTTCGACAGTTCGAAGCTGTTATGATACTGTTTGTATAGGTCAGGTCATAAACTGGGCTTCCTCGTCCGATGACAAAAAAAAAAACTAGCATCGACTTCGAGTCCGCGATTTTCCCAGGATAACCGAGCATGTAAAACAACAGAATCGATTGCCTTCTCCCGAATAATCAAAATCTAATTTCCATGGTACGGCCCACCAAAAAAAATTATCCAACGGAAGAAACTCCTGCCTCCGGAGCAACGTCATCAATCATAAATCAGTGTCCGTCTTCGGAGTATCAACGCCCTGCGGGTTTCGCTCGACATGCACGCGCTTAGTGGATCACGTGGGATCGTTGACCTTAGCGATAGTCGAAGATCGTTTTTGATTTGTGAGCCCAGGTAAGAAGCGAGGTCAGCGTTGCGTCGTCGTCGTCGTCGTTGATGAAGTAATAAATCAGCCGAATTGTCCGTACAGGTGGAGGAGCACGATTCGCGCCAATACTGGCACCTTCTCCCCTAGCCAAGGTAATTTATGAACGGACCGCAACTGAATAGCGCCTATCTCCGCGGTATAAATCAGAAGTCCCGGAGGTGCGAAGTATGAACTGTAGTGACTCGGCAACAACACAGTTTCGATCTGATTTTGTCCGACTTGAGTGCCACCATTAAAAATGAATCCGCAATGAATTTTTCATAAACACGTTCTGTCCACCGGCGTTACGTGCCTGCGAGCAAGCGCAGCGCGTTGTAATTCGAGTGATCGCTGCGCTTGCAACGGAACGGTGCAACTTTGATTGTACCAGTTTAATATGATGGATCCAAATGCGACGGTAGCTTCGCTACATTTCACGCAGCAAGAAATAATGCAACCGTGCAAAAATCGCCGCAAAATTAGCCGTGTGTAATCGCACCTGCGAGAAGCTGACCTAAATGTCAGAATCACGGTTTCGAAAAAGACACGAAGGAAGGGAGCGATCGTGTATACGTACACCGGCGTGTTTCAGAAATGCAAGAAAAACTGACAAGCTACAGTCAACACGGCAATCCATAAAATATTGCTACTGGGTTTTGCAGCCAGAAGGGTAGGAAAATTGCAGTCCGCTTCCAATCGGTCAACCCGTGAGTTGGAACGGCGACGAGACGCTTCTCGTGGAGCGTTTGAAATATTCGAAACTCATCAGCCGACTCATCCTCCTCCGGCTGCTGTCCAGGTACGCGGCAGGACAGTGAACTTTGCGATTTCTCTGCAGGTTCAGTCACACGCACGTTTGTGTCGTAGCGAGTAAGCAATTTTGACAGCAATACAGGAATACACGAAATACACCAGCCGAACAACGGACGGATTGAGTTTCTGCCAAGCTGAAAGTTTTTTTTTTCCTCCTGTTTTTGGTTTCGGTGATCGAGGCTTTTGAGCCTAAATGTACACGAGAAATTCTCCGGGAGTCGTTCAAGTCGTAATAATAGGGCTGTCGCGTCGGGAGCCGGCCGGTGCACGATGAGGGAGCAATGATGATGATCTGTCGCAACACAGAAACCTGAACGACACACCACCAATCCAAGCATGACGAGCTTCGGGTGGCCACCAAGTGTTTGCGGTTTTGTAATGATGAGCCGAAGATGGCGACTGAGCATGACAGTGATAAGAAACCGTGACGTCAGTGACAGCCAACCGATTACATACAAGTCACAGTTCGAGTGCTGTGTTGTCGAGGTGCCTGTACCTACCTGTAAGTGCTGCCGGACGGATTAGTGACAGGATCATGCCGTAACTGGAATCGAGGGAGCAGATCGCCTGAAATTAGAAGAGAACAGAGAACAAAATGAGATTATTTTAATAGCCGTCATGTTTTTGGGGTTCGAGTAATTAGAGAGGTGTATGCTTGAGTTCTGTGATAGTTTACAAGTGATTTATCTAGTGTGTCACTTTTTTTTAATGACAACGTCTTCTCTATTACATTAACTAGTTTGCTAATGCGTGCTAGGTACACGCGTTTTTGCATATTGCTTAAGGAAAGTAGTGTAGTGAAGTTGGGATTTATTTTGGTAACTTGTAATACATGAATAAATTGGTTGTTTTTTTTTTTTCTCAATGCTGTGAAGTTCGTTCTTCACATGATTCAAGAGAGATTTTCGGTACCTACTTTACTGTCTGTCTTTTATTGATTTATTTTCATTTTTCCTCACTATGATTTCAAACATTTCACGCGAGATGATTCTCGTTTTTTCGTTATTTCTGGGAGCATTTCTATTATCATTATTATCAAATTATTTTCTCGAAGTGTGTCGTTGCATGAAAATGGCGGTTTGATCTGCATTTGCATTTAGTGAATAAAAATTTTAATTCAAGGACTTCAAGCACCTCGTTTTCTATTTTTCAAATCGTTTGGAATAAATGTAGAACTGCTGTCACACATTTCATAATTTGCAAGCTTAAAAAAATTCAGCATTACTTCAAGAAACGTATTTGTGGCCCTGAGAAGGACCAAAGGTAATTTGTACTTGACAAGACCACAGTGGAACAATTTACTTCTTGCTGGTGTATTTCGTAGCAGATTAAGTTCAGCTTTAGCTTTGAAACCAGCGTGCTTGGCAAGCTCTCCTGGCAACAGCAGACGTACGAATGTCTAAGCTTGACTGCTTTTCCAGTTTTCTTCGGTGCCATCTCAATGATATGCTTGTTGACGATTATACAGTTGATGAAAAATTAGCGTACTACATGCACAACGTCCGTCAGTAATCTACAAACGGTGTTCAGCGCAGTCTGTCACCTTTTCCACATCCCTTCATTCCATCACCTACGCTGAAATCGCCTGCAAAGTGGTCGGAGGCCGGAAAAAAGACCGATTTTTCATGTCAATATTTTTGATGTTTCGCATTTCTCCGAAGATTCTCAAACTGTAAATGACCTTTCCCCAAAATTTTATGACAATCGGTTGTGATGTCGATTTTCAATCGCCCTTCAAATGTTGCTATATAAGGCAATTTCGATGATTTTCATATATAAATTAACAATTCTTAGCTTAACTTCAAACACCTGTGATTCACTTAGTTTTGACCCGATTTTGATTCATTAAGTTTCATTTCGAAGGGAATTTTATGTGGTTTTTAGTTGATTTTCAAGACCTGCCAAAAATACAAATTGAGGTAAGACATATTGCAGGGAAGTCAAAAAAACATGTATTTCTAATTTCACTTCTACTGTACAATCTTGTGAAACAGATCGGAACGATCGGATAGCCAACAATCAATGGGAAATTTATTGCACTTCTCAGATTTTTGGGTCCCGTTTTGTACTTCGTTGCGCACAGGGAGATATTTGAAAATAAAACTATGGAGACGAGTTGTAAAATATTCAGTTTCGTATATTCAAGCAAAATGAGTGACTGGGAAGTATACATGAAGTTTTTTTACAGTAGTCTTAAGCGTTTTTATATAGACTTTTAAACTGCTTTAGTACTAAAAGATGTATAAAGAGAGGATTAATCGAATTTATGAGGAAAATGACGTCAAAATACACTACCGTACGATCTCATAACTTTCCTTAAAAGACCTATTACTTGTTTTAGAAAGATCTTGAATTGGATGAACGATTTTTGCACCACCCTAATTCATGAAGGAGTACCTTAAGAACCAAACAAAATAATACGATTCTAAAGTTTTTTGATGAAGAACAAGTAAGGGAACCACACTTATATTCATCTTAGCACCTAAATTCTTCTCGTCGCTTTTGTTTCGCTCTTCTCATCGCTCTTAACTTCCGACTACTCGACTGAATCGAAAAGTATAATAAAACTAGTTGTACTTGAAAAAAATAAACAAAATTTTACAGTAAATTGGACAAATAAGAGGGATGAGATGAATATAGGTGTAGAGATAAACATAAGAGCGGTTCCCCTATTATTATTTTAGGTGCGTAATTTGCTATTTTCAACATTTTCTGATATCAGAAATGAGTTCACCACCCCAAAATTGTGATTTCTAATCTTTTAAAAAACACCTTTAGGTTTTTTTCAGACTTTTGTTCAGAGACCTGCCACTGTGTGAGTTGTGGCGTTAGTTCTTTCCGTAGGTATTTAAAACAATATCTGGTCGTGGCAAAGGAGGTAAAGTGGAGGGAAAGACATAGTGCTGTTCATATCGTGCTAAGCTTCAATTCCCGGTAAATCGAATTCACCGTCTGTTACGTAATGGAAATTATGCGCGTTGGTGCTGGAGTACCCGGCGGCTGCAGAAATGGTAAAATTGACGGGGAACACTGCTAGAGATAATAAAACCTGAATCTTCCCGCATCATCTGCAATTGGCAATCTGCAATGACGCGGGATTAAATAACCGTCACGTCATCCAGCGTCACTACTACCCAGGAAGGTATTCTGCCGAAGCTTCTAGGTTGTCCTGCTCCTCCCCCCCCCCCAAAAAAAAAACGGTTAGGAAGGCATAATTCAATTAACCTTTTAGTCCCCAAGCCCACATTCAGACGGGCTTCAATAAAATCACTATGAGCGGGGGCCTAGTGTGGTTGGTAACGTCTCCGCCAACCACGCTCGACGCCTGGGTTCGAATCCCACCGCCGACATAGGTGTCGATGGTTGTGAGGTGGCGTGATCCACTCACAACCAACCTAACTGGTCTAGATTCAATCCTAGCCGACACCGGGAGATTTTCTGAGGCGAAAAATCTCTGGGATCACGCCTTCCATCGCATGAGGAAGTAAAGCCGTTGGCGCCGGTCCGTTAATAATAAACGGGTCGTGAGTTAGGGTCCTGGGTGTGGAGTCGCCTCCCTGGGCGTCGGTGATTGGCCACAACAGTGGCGGAACTAGACCGACGGAAAATAAGCGAGAATAAAAAAAAAAAAAAAATAAAATCACTATAAATCTGAATCTTAATAAAATGTTACAGAGATTTATAGTCGAATAAGCTTTGAAAAAAACATTTCCAAGGGTGGACGACCATACATTTTCAATTGAAGCAGTAAAAATGAGGTTTTGCCTCTGATTCAAATTTAAAATTTGACATAATATTTTCATCGAGCAAGATTCAGCTCAACTGTCGCTAAATATTTGGTTTCGATGGTGAAGTTTAACGTATGACTGTGTTCCAATGAACTTCAACATTATTTTCGAATGACTTCAAGTCAATTAAACAACTTCAAACTGAAAATGAATGAAAGATTATAGCTTTTGAACTGTTCCAGCGAATTTTGGTACCCCTGGCCAGTCCGGAGTTGCGTAAATTCTTCAGAAACATAAGTTAAGTTTTCCCGCAGGCAAAGGTAGAAACGATGAACCCGGCGAGCAGCAACTCTGTGGTATTTTGACTCAAACATTTTGAGTTCACTAGGGACACCAAAATTGTCAAAAAAATGGGTTAAAAGCTATAATTTTTCATATTTTTCCTGTTTGAGCTCTAGAGCAAAACTTATGATGATCAGTGTAATAATTCGATTGATTTTAGATATCGTTTTCAAAAAAGTTTCTTCCAAATTAAAAAAAAAGTCGAACTAAACAACAAGGACAGTCGAAGATATGTTCAATCAAAGTTAGTTTCCTCAGATATTTATATAAGAAATACAGGAATTCGTATAGAAAGCTACCGGAAAAAAATCTTAATGGATCAATGAAAAATAAATGGGAGTGTTTTGAAAATCTTTGATGAATTTTTCATCTGACTCGAATATTTGTGGAAAGGTTTTGGCTCTTGAATTTTATGCATTTTTTCAGTATTTCAATAAAAAAAATATAATAACTTTCCACAGACATTTTTACAAAAATGACAGGATTGCAACTCGAAAATTTCAATCTCGGCTCAAATGTTATCTACGGACGAGTGAAATAGCAAAAATGATGTCAATGAGGAACTGTTGTTTTCAAGATTTAAAAAAATGTTGCCTTCACCTAATGTTTTATTTCCTTTTCTAAGTGACTTCGTTTCTTATGATTGAAATTCTAAAAAAATCAAGAAGTGTTTGCAAAGTTAGATGAAATCAGGGGCGACTGGTGGTTTTTAAATCCTCCTGTTGAACTACAAATTCTGAACACCCATGTCCACGAAAAAGACCGCAAATCAAAGTCTTCGCTACTATTTAAATATGAATATGGAAAAGTTTGTGTATAAGACACGACCGCATGATTAATGTAGAAATCCGACAGCCTGTCTTAATTCAATGTATGTTTTGCAATAAGTTAGGCCGAGATAACAATAAAACAAGTATCATCCCACGTCATATGCAAAAGGCAATCCGCAATGACGAGAAATTGAATAAACTTGCACAGTAATGGTGCTTCTTAATGCCTCAAAATCATTTTATTAAATAAGTCATTACACCTCTGCAACTCACCAAAACAATGAGAATAGTGGTGAAAACTACGTGTTGTTTACCATTGTATTCTCGTTATTCTTTTTAGAAATTTATTTTTGTTTCACCTAAAATAAATGAGTTTTGCTTGTTATTTAGCTAGTTCTCAGCTTAGGTCAATCAATTGTTGCAAGAATGAGGAAAACTGATTGAGTTTTAAGCATTCGAAATCCTACAATTTTCGCTCTCGATGTTTTGATTGTAGTTTTTCACTCCTCCTCTGAATGTTACCGTCCGACGTAACTCTACGTCAAAAACAGCTTCCAATTAGTCATTACACTACTTTATTTATTTTTTGCCTGGCGTATTCGTGTGTAATGCACAGATTGCGCCTATGTACAAGTCACCTCTGTTTGAAATGTTGATTTATTATCGAAAAAAGGAGTGATTTTTTTCAGCGTACATTTTTGACGTAGAGTTACGTCTTACGGCAACATGTTATCGAAAACATCGAGAAAGTCACACAGTTTGCCCAATTTCACATGCTTATAACTCTGTTAGTTTTCAGCGAATTTACTCGATTCTTTTAGCAATCGATTGGACAATTAGCTAAGTGTCCACCAGAATGCGGAAAGTTGTGATTTTATGACGCTAACTGTTTTGAACGCAGATTTCGGTCAAGCAGAGCTGTAAACAAGGCCAAAAACCATACCGGGATAGAATCCAGAAGCCGGAGATTGACCCCAGACGCCATTTTTTTTAAATAATAAAAATATGTCCGTATGCCACGATTAAACTCAAGAACGGATCAGCGGATCGTTTGACACCCCTTCCCTCTTCTTGAAGGCAGGGGTTCATGCAAATGAAACACAAATTTCTGCATATTTCAAGAACTAGTCAAGCAAATGCAACTAAATTTGCCACGTAGAAGTTTTTGGAAGCAGGAAATATTTTTATGGTGTTACAACACCCCTCCCTCCTCTGGAAGAGAAGAAGTTCCATATAAATGTCACATAAATTTTGCATAACTCAAGAACTAATCAAGTAAATGGAACCAAATTTAGCATGTGGAGGTTTTTGAGAGCAAGAAATATTTATGTGGTAGTTAGAAACCCCTTACTTCTCTGGAGGGAGGGCTCTCATACAAATGAAACACAAATTTCTTTATAACTCGAGAACTAACCAAGCAAATGAAACCGAATTTGACATTTGGAGGTTTTAGGGGACAAGAAATGTTTTATGGTGGTTTGATGCTTCTTTCTCCTTGGAAAAGGAGGTCTTCCATATAAATCGAACATTTTTTTTACATAACTTCAGAACCAATCAGGCAAGTAGACCAAATTTGAAATGTGATGATTTTAGAGTATACAAGAAATGTTTTATGATGATTTGACACCCGTACCTACTTTGGAGGAGGATATTTTCGGAATGATTTTTAAAGACAAGAAAAGGACTCGACATGTCAATTTAAATTGGAACTGGTTGAAACTTTTTGGGTGAAAAGATATCACCTAATTAAGCATCTTTGCATACTTATTTTACTTCAAAATTAGTCTAAGCTGTCATCTGAAAAGAGTGAAACTTTTTTTGCCGATTTTTTGTAATTTAATATAATTCAAAAACGGTGAATTCTACTAAAAAAGTGTTCAGTGAGTAACTTTTAGGGAAATGTCTGAATTTTCATAAAAAATATGAAAAAAAATCAAGTTTTACCCTGAAAAAAAAAAAATATTTAAACACAAAAAATCGATTTAAGAAATAATAGTCATTTCCGAATCGGCTGAATTTTTTTCTGGTGAAACGCAACATTGTTTGCTACAATTCGTCCATACATCGCAAGTTGATAATATATAAGGAAAAAATAAATATAAAAACTGAAACTAGGTATATTATTTTTTCAGTGTAGAATACCTTGATAGAATTAAATACTTGTTATGATTTGATTAGTTTTGTTTCTCTTTAGGACAGAAAAGATTCGTTGGCAAAAAGGTAAAATTCTTGTGATTAGCGACTTTTCGGAAAATTACTTATTTGTTATCTAAAATGCAGCTCAGGGTTATCATTGAAATAGTTCTCAAGCAACAATTTATCCATTTGAAATTTTTTATAAAAGGGATGGTAAATTAGAAAATGTTAGTATTTATTATAAATTGCAACCAATTCGGAGATGACCATTTTTTTAATTCGATTTTTTGTGTTTAAATAGCATTTTTTAGTGTAGGACTATAAATACTTTTATCCATACTTTTTAATGAAAATTCAGACAATTTCCTAAGAATCACCCATGGAACACTTTTTTGTAGAATTTACCGTTTTTTAGTTATATCGATTAAAAAAAACTATAAAAATCATTCGCCCTTTCCAGACTAATTTTGGAAAACGTAAACGTAACGTAAGATGCTTATGCAGAGATGCTTAAATGGGTAATATCTTCACACAAAAAGTCTGAATGCTTTTTGAGAGGGAGCTAGCAACCTCGGGTCGATTTGGCGTGAAATGCGTCATTCGAATCAAATATTTCAGCAATTCAGAAAATATCAATAATGAAACTGTTTACCAGATGTTCAGTGCTGATAAGCATCATTTTCACTAGTAAAATTCTTCGAAAACTGCAAACTTTTTCAATTTCCATTTCTAGCAGCACCGTTTTGTACAAACTGTCATACTCTGATGAAATATTTCACGGGCTTCGTTTACAGTCACGCAACAAAATTTGTCGAAAATTCAACCAAATGAACTTCACTGTACCTTTGGTAAGGCGAAAATGAACATTAAACAGCATGCATTAACAGAATGTAACACAAAAATTTATCCAAGAACAGCCAAATTTCCTGAGCCGGTCGCGTAATATCACTGTACAGTACACAAACCGGTCTCAAAAAAATACAGTTCACACAACAAAACGCAAAGCAATAATTTTCAGAAAATTTGAAACGGTGAAAATTAAACGAACACGCTTCCACTGCGATTGACGGATGACTCAACCGTTTTTCGCGACAAAACGGAGAAAAATAGAATAATCGTGAAATATGTCCTTGTCATGGTAAGGTAATGTATCATGATCGGAAGAGTCCGAAGATGTAATTTTCATATGCAAAATTTCTTCTTTATTTAATGAAAAAATATATTAAACATTCAGCAAAAACATCAAGCAACTTCTCCTGATTCTGTTTAGAAAATTACATTAAGATTGTTCCAGTATTACTATTTTATTACTAGTTTTAAAACATAATCCATTTTCGAACACAATTTTTCCTTACAATTAATACCATGCCTTGTTTACAAGCACTGATAATGGAATCAAATATTCGAAGATTACAGTATAATTTTCCACGAAATGCTTCTATAACATTGGAATTTCATGTAGAAACACTGTGCAACATATTTGCTTTAAAGTTGGATTCGTTGATGAAATGCGAAGACCTGATCGGAACAGCTTACTTCTGACATTTCACCGTTTCATTTTACTTGATTGCTTGATATAATGATGGATTTCACGAAGGTACAATTCATGGAAAACTTTTTGTTGGAAAAACTTTTTTTCCTTGACAGTTCCCAGTTTGGAACGTTAGAAATAGTTTTTGACTTAGACTGGACTGGATCTTTCAAAGCGGAAATTTTCAGTACACTAATTACTTAATATTAAGCATCATGTATTTAAATTTAGGAGTAAGGAAAAAATCGAATAGCTTACGGATTTTTTTGCATATGAATAACAACATATCGGAAAAAAATATTAGAATAGGTTTTCATAAGTCATTAAATTTGTGAAACTCTCCACCCAGAGTATTTAGTTCTAGAATGCGAAATAGTTCACAAATTTTCTCTAGACAAAAAATCGCCAAACGTACTTGACCCGTCGAAGTGCGAACCGGCAGTTGCTGCGCCCCGCCACTATCCAAAAACGCAAACTAGCGGATCGGACATAATCATTATCATCGCCGGCATCTCCTCTACGGCGGCGGCCTGCTGTGGCCAGCATTTTGTTCTTTATCACCACACTCCGATCGCAAGCGTAATTAGTGCTCTAATTTTTCAACACTTTTCAAATTTCCGTAATATAATCATTAGAAAATGTGCTCTTCGACTGACGTCGTGGCTTGGCTTGGGTGCAAAAGCCGTCGACGTGGATAATGGCCCCTTCGAAAGCGTCCATGTCTGTGGGGGGTTTGCAGGCAAGCAGAAGCCTTAACGGCGGCGCTGGCACCGAGGAAGGCCCTGAAGGGATTTCGGAAGGAAGCTTGCTGAAGAAAAAAACGCATAATATGCAGATGTTGCTCTGTTGCTCCGCTCTCGCGGGCGTTTTCCGACAGCAAGGCGGTAGCGAACGAGTTCCCGTTTTGCTGCTGCTGCTCTCTGCCTCTTCGGGTTTGTGATTATTATTTATTGAATTGGATTTCGTTTAGATCAGCCTAGTGAGTCGAGTCATTCTGTGTGTAGTGGAATTTTATGCGCGGCGTGTGACTCACCCGGAGTCGACGAGAAGCCTAAAGGGCAACAAGCGCTCAAGCAGCCCCTAGATGTATCGGAGCAAACAACCTATTATTTAGATTTATCTACTCTTAACCTTCGAAGTTGAAGTTGTAGCCAAGCAAGCGGCAACGGCAGCAGCAAACATTCCCCTTTTACTTTTATTTTTTCCTCCGAGCGGGAATAGCATAACACACCTTTTGTTTAGGCATTTGGTGTTTTGGGCCCCGGAAAAGCAGGGAGCGGCTCTCACCCGGAAGGCAGAACAGCAGCGCCCGGACGCATACACAATTCACGAGAAATGCTATTATTTGGCTCTAATCCCTCCCGGGCTACGACGGCCCAGGTGACTCCTCTTCAATTGCCGAAAAATATAAATATACTTTGCCAGGATAATGATAGCTGCAACGAGCCGGGAAAACATATGTATGCAGTCAGATGGAAGTGCATTTTTGAGAGTAATTGGATTTATTGCTTTCTGTCCTCGCCGGCTTCTTGTGGCTTGCAGCGGCACGTGAGTTTTCTTTTGAATTTCGCTTTGGAGCAGGAACGCCAAACCGCGGGTTACACTTGCCGGCCGGTCTGTCGAATTCGCCTGCCGACTCTCTGTGTGTGTCACCGTTTATCAGACCGGATGTCTGATTGGAGAACGGTAGCGTTCTCGCTAACTTGTCCACAATCTTATCGAGCCAATGCAATCTTGCCGCTAGTCGGACCGTGAAATATGGGTAGCCTACATCAGACCGAAGGCTGGGGGTTGACGTGGCGAAGGGAAACGGTCATAGCTTCGCCGCATGTTAATGATCAAAACAGTATAATTAATGCGACAGCCATGCTCTCTCTCCCGGCCTGGCGTGCTGTGGCCGCTGTGCGGAGGCGACAGCTAGCAGCAATAGCCTTTCCGTCTGTAGAGGAGGATGAAAGAACCCGAAGCCGACACAACGACGATGCCGCAACGGCAGCAGAAGAGTTGGACACGATTATCGGATGCATAAATTACGTCTTCGACGGTGCCCTCTGCCGGTTGCTGCTTGCTCCAGGCAGAACCCGGTACCGAAAACAAGCGACTAGATTCTGATAACTTCGAATCAAGTGTCCTGCCGGCTAATGGCGACCGTGACGACCTGAATCCGTGACAGTTGCATTCCCGCGTCAAAAATTCCTGTACGGGGCCCAGACAGGCATATTTTTTCCCAAACATTGCCATACCGGAAGCGGAGGGTTGCCTGCTTTAATTTTTTTCCGATTTACATCACAATATATTTAGTTTACGGTGGATTTTTTGTTTAACTGACACGAATGCAGTTCGTTGCCGGCCCCTCCATTCATCTTTATCTATTTGATTTTTAGTTATGCACCTTTCGGCTACGGCTGGGAACCTCCCGGTTTGCTCCCGGCCATGGGTCCCGGATACGACGCGCCTGCAAGTGAAAGTAGGCTGAAAATTATTCAAATGAAGGCATTAAATTGTGTAGTCACAATTCAATACAAAGACACACACACACTAAGAATGGATAGGTCTTTCTCTCCGTTGATCCATCGCTATTCTGGTGAGTCAACAGGAATCTACTTAGCATATTAGAAGAAAAAAAATGTGTACACATTCGTTAACCCTAACCACGATCTGTCAAACGGAAAGTGCTCCTATTATTTTCCATTTCTATTTGCTAGCCGGGGCTGAGTGTGGTGAGCGATATGTACTCCGAATTTCTTTCTCACGAACGACGTCGCCGTCGCCGGTTTGTTATTCAAATGAACGGCAAGGTTCTCACACGCTTTCGTTTACGGTGGCCGGAATTTTACTGTCGATTGTCGATTGCAGAAATCACTGCGTCGTCGTCGTCAGGATGCTAATTTATGTTGATCATTGTGCGTGAACGATTTTTCCCACGACACGCGCGCACCTGGTGCTGTAAAACTGACAAAAAGTGTTTTCTTCCACTTATCCGTGTACCGCTCGGAATCCCGGATGAAGAAAGGCTTGCACGGTCCAAACCATCCGCGGCTGTTGCTTATCTCATCGATACATCATGGAATTATCACACGGCTCAGTTGTTTCTCGGAGTTGGAACGGGGAGATTGCACTTGCGGAAATTTCTAGGAAATCTGCCAGCCTTCACGTAGCACCGAGTGCACTTGCCACGAACACAGAGCGGTGCGTCTCACTTGTTTCAACTGACTGCCACTGTTGCTGTTCATCCGTCAAATTCCCGAGAAGCGATGCGTTCCGCAGAGCGTTCACCGCGTTTGATGGATTCCTTATGCAGCGATTTCCTCGAAACGGCTCTGCCTCGAGCGGCAACGGCTGCGGCAGCCGGCGATCTTAATGAGGTCATTTAAACGTTATTAGACTGATTGTGCCCCGAAAGTACCAACAGCAACAGCAACAGCAGCAGCAGTAGAAAATGGACGAACACAACAACAACAGCTGGTGACAGTTCCGAGAATTGTGCAAAGTCGTGAACGTAGTCGGAGTCGAAATTAAGACAAAACCGGACACTGAGAAACGTTTTAGGGTTGTTTGTTGTTTGCTTCCTCGCGATTTGATCTTGGTTCGATGAAAAAATCGAAACACGATGGCACAACATGAACGTCATAAATGGAGGAAAACTATTTCGTCTGTTTTTATCAACTTACCGCGGGCTTACAGATCTAATCGGAAGTGGGGGAGTGCAGGGGGAGGGGAAGTCGGAACGAGAACAAGACGGCGAATAATGACAGGCCGAAGAGAATTTTCCCTTTTTTGGATGACGGCGGCGGCGAGCACTATAAAGCTAAAGCCTTTCGGTATTTTTGTGCCATTTCATTGTTGCTGTTGTCTGGCCCGAGGTTCGCTGACTGTCGGAAATAAGGTCAGTTTCGTTCCACAACCAGGGAGCTAGGCTCAGTGCTCAGTATTTTTTTATCCCTTCTTCAGTTTATTGAAGGCCTTTTTGACGCCGCACTCCGCCAAGATGGCTTTCCATTTACGTAACGGCGGCTTGCATCGCGTACAAGTTTTTCGACTAATTTTAATATATCTATTTCAGGTCGTCTTTTATCCTCGCTCTCTATCGTTTGAAAAAGCCAGCGGGAAGATGGGTTTGGCAGTGGTGCGAAGGGCCTCAGTAGAAAATTACGTGGTATGCTTCAATTGCTGGTAATTCTTTTCCGTTCATTTCCTTTCAACACGGTCGATATTATGCATAATCATGTTCTCGCCTCTCTCGGCATTCGGGCTGCTTCTTCGGTTGGGGAAGGCGTAATGCCCCGAAGGGTTAAAGGAGCGCGGAAGGAAACGAAGAAGGTCAACGTGATATGGACTACTACTATACTATTTCCTTTTGCCTCGATATCCAGCTTTTCCATATCCATTCTTTCCAACTTCTATTTTGACGGTGGCGGCGGCATCAGCTTTTCGAAGCGGCTTATCTCTCCACCCAATTCAATTCAATTGATCGACTTTTCTTCAAAGGTACCACCATGTTCCACAGCAACTTCGCTACATCATCCACCACCACCGCCACCATCATTCCATTCCATATCAGATGACGGCCACGGGAAGAGTAATAAATTGCACGCTATCGTATGACTGTGGGTTTTGCTTTCGGAGGCTAAATATAAACGTCAAAAGTTGAACGATTATGACGTCATCACTGAGGGGGAGACCAACGAACAAACAACGCTCGAGGAGGAGGGTGCGGTTCTCCCCAGCGAACACAAACGCTACCAGTCTGTTTTGAATTATGATCATTAGATACGATGGTGCGATGTAATCATCGTCATTATCATCGGGTTTGTGAAGGGCTTCGGCTTCGGTTTCCCCCGGGGTGTCCTGATAACAATCTTCCCATTACCTGTACGCAGGTGAGAGCTGCGGCACTCCCCGGTTGCTTTCGCTATGTGTTCAGCTTTTTTTTTGTTTCGTTCAATCAAAACATAAAAACATTACACTGCTCGTTAGCTAACCCGCGAAGCTAAAATGACACGCCAAGTTGCACCAAATCGCACCCAGGGGTCCGTCAACGCTATACAAGCTACGAACTTGCCAGATCGTGCTTCCGCGCGCAGCACATCCCATGGCCAACCAACGCAAAAATCCGCTCGTAAACTGCGCAGCAGCAGCAGCAGCAGCAACTCAAACGGCTTATCGAACCCGAAAGATCTCTAATTAATTTATTCAAATCAGATCGTTTGTCTGACCGTTTTTGTTCCCATCCTGTCCGGTGGTGACGACGGCGAAAAACCGTCCAATCTGCATATGTGACCATTGGCACCACCAGCAGGGTCGTGGTCGCATTATATTTTTTGTGTGCATTTTTTCGGAAAATTTAATCTTTCCACTCTCTGGAACCAAATACCAAAAACCCATCACACGACGACGACGACGACGACAAGAGAGAAGTTCTTAAATCGATTTAATTTCGTTCGTTAAGGCCGTCTTCCCGCTGCTGGACTGCTGTTGTATCCCAAGGTAGACCTAGACCGGGGAACGCCACGCCACCGCGATGGACGCGAGAACTTCGGAAATCAACAAAACAACATAACGTAAAAAAATCGTGTTGCACGAATCTTATGAATTTATGAGGCAGTTTTCGGAGGCTCTGGAGTTAATTTTTTTCTGCTCCGCTGCAATACTCGTCGTCTCTCACTCACTCTAAACGAGAGAGTCTCGATCTCGTCTGGTCTGGCGCGGACAACGCTTCGGGGGTCCACCGCCCGCTGCCGCCGCCTCCGAAGCCACGAAAAAGCAAATATTTTGAAAGCTCTAAAAATCTGTGGAGTTCGTGCTTTAGAGTTGATTGCTTCGAGATTGGAACCGGCGGCCAACGTGGCGTCCCCGAATCCTCGCTCCCGACTCCGCGCGCTCCCTGAACTGCGCGCTCGGTGCAGGTCAGGAATTTCATCATGATTGTTTCACGGAACGGCAAATGCCAAACTGGAATGAGGAGGAGTTCCCGCAACAAAAAAGGCAAAGGCTGCCAACGTTTCCCCGAATACGATCAGCCTCTCGACGGCGGAGTTCCAGCCACCAACGAAAATGGTCGCTTTGACAGCCCCTCTAGTGATTGCGGGGCGGCTCGAGTTTTGCCGAAACAATTGAAAAGTTGCTGGTAATAAGTTTTAGAATAATACCAACAACTTTGAAACCTCCTAGATGTACTGTAACAGTGCCCGAAAATATAGAAGCCACTGTGGGTAGGTACTTACGACGACGACGATGACGACCGCAAATAAAACCGGCGCCGACCGCCGCCGAGCAAGAGCAGAGAGAGCGCGTCTTCTAAGTTGCTGTTTTGTTTTCCCATTCATCGCCGGACGGGGACTAAAAATATCGCGCGTCTCACGCGGTGTTGGCACATGATTAGAAAATCTCGTGCGTGACTTACACGGTTTGTTGGCTCGAAGATCGAAATGTCAAATAGCACGTTTCGTTCGCGCTAGGGGTCCCCCAGGCGTCGGCACCAGCTACTATTTTAAATGAAAATTAATGGCATTCGTAAAAATAACTGTCAACACCGTTTGGGGCGCAGGTCACAAAGGCGATGCCTACGTGATTGATTTGCATTCGATCCGCGATCCGTGTGATCCGTGCCGAACGACGACAATCGATTAGTCCTAATTAATTTGCAATAATCCCGCTGGCCTGGTTTGATTATTTCTTCCCTTTCCCACAGAAGTCGCTATTGTTCGCCGTTTTACCGCGCGCAGCGAAACAAAAGCTTGTAAATATCTTAATCACCGTTGGTTGGTGGCGGCCCTCAGGATCGATTTTCGGGTTCTCCGGAATGTATGGACCCGGTGCGAAGATAGTTAAAAAGTCGTAAATCAAACCGCTTGCAGGCTGGCAACTGCGTTGCGTTCTACTTGAGCTGCTCGCGGGAAAGGGGATGAGGGTGAGAGTTGATGTCAGCAGCAGTGCACACTGCAGCACAAGACAATGCGAACCCAAACGAGAAAGCAAACAAATTAGGTTCCGCACAGCATGTGGCATCGGATGAGGATGACGCGAAGCACGGCAATATGCGATGCGATGCAACGCGCACAGTCAGGACATCGGGTTTCGCGCCACCGTGCAAAACCGGGCTTGACATTGACATTCGTCAGTGTGCCGATGCCAGTGCTGGTGATCAGCGCTGTCGCCTTTTTCGATATCTAGTGCACGCTTAGTTGGGTAACTTGGATTCAGCAACTTACTCTCAGTTACTGTTCAATTAGAGTACAGGTTTGGTTCGATTTAGTTTCAGTCTAGTTTCAATTAAGATTAGGGATACCATCCGTCCTGATTTAGCAGGACATGTCCTGATTTTGAGAACCGTTAAGAGCGTCCTGATTTATTTTTTATATGTTAGCATTTGTCCTGATTTTTCTGGATGATGCCAGATATTTAGAAATGGTGAAGATTTTTCAGTACTTTTACTTTAACTCCGGAACGAAACGGACTCATTTTGAACGAATTTTTTCTTTGGTTGAGTCTTGACGGGAAAAATTGTCTAGTCGGTTGAACCCGTAAACATCTGACAGTTGTTAAGTATAATTTAAAACAACTTACGTGTGCTACATTTTTAGGTATCTACCACAATCTTCCTGTTTGTGTTTTGGCGTATGTTGCAGTGCAAATCTCAAATTGTGGTTTTATTTGTTGATATCTCAAAGAATGAAAATAGCTTAGATCAGATTTGTGCCAGAAAAAAAGGTGTCCTGATTTTTGACTCCGATCAAATGGTAACCCTAATTAAGATTCGATAAAGTTTCAGTGGAGTTTTGGTTTAGTTACAAATTAGTTTTAAAACAATTTAAGCTCAAATCTAGTTTAGTTGAAGTTTTATCAGACCATTTTTTTTTTATTAGTTCCAAGCCAGTTCCTGTTAAGTTATATTGCAGTTTTCATCCATGTTTCATGTTAGTTTAAGTTCCAGTTTAATTTCCGTCCAGACTTAGTTCAGTTTCTTATTAGTTTAAATCATTTTCAGTTCAGTTTCCCGTTTGAGTCCCGTTTAAGTTCAGTTATTGTTCAGTTTCAGTTTAGTTGCAGAGCGAATTCCGTTCAGTTTCCGTTGTTTTAGTTTAGTTACTTTTTGGTTCCAAGTTTGTATCAGCTAAGTTTCAGTCAAGTTTTAGTGCTGTTTCAGTTTAGTTTCAAAAAGGTTTAGTTTAGTTTATTTCAAGTTTGGTTTCATATTAGTCCCAATTTAGTTTCAGTACAGTTGCGGTATAGTTTGGGTTCAATAACAGTTTGGCACGCCGGTAAAAATATTGTTTAAAATACAAAATTCAAGGTATTGAAACTAAATGTTAATCGTCTTAAATTTCGGTTGTGAAGACATCCCAAGGTTTGTATCCGCAACAATCCAGACACTTTCAAATCAGTGTAACACTTACACTTTTCAAACTATAAGCGATTCTTTTCACTAAAATATAGCTGGGGGTCTACACTTTCGCCTACTTAGATTTGTTTTCGTAACATTTCGTTAACAGTGCCCAAAATGTCGACGAACGAAAAAGACGTACGAATCCGTATCTCTCGATATGTGAACCCGAAAAAAACTTAAATTGCCTCAAACCACAGTCCACAATGTGTTGATAAGGTTTTCTAAACGTTTAAGTGTCCAAAGGAAACCTAGAAGTGGCAAAAATATTGATCGTGCGGATAGTTCTATGTTTGTAGCTGCGGTCAATCGAAAAACTTTGGGCTCTGGTGAAGCGGAAGTTTTCCGGACAAGAAACAAGCTGCCAAAGACGACAGACATTTTCATTAATTCTGGACCAGAGCTGCCAGCAAGATCACCGAGGAGACTGTAATAAGCCTACAGGGTGCGCCATATGTATTGAAACAAAAATGCAAATTCGGGTCGACATTTGTTGGGCTCAGAAAACGAATAACACTCAGAACTGGAACTTCTTGCAAGACAGTGCCTCGGGTCACACACAGAAGACCGTTCAAGACTGGTGCAAGTCTAACTTTCCCTCACTCATCACCAAGAATGAGTGGGCTCCAAATTCGGAAGATCTTAACGTTATGAACTTCTCAATTTAGGGGATGTTAGGAGCAAAGGCCTGCTCACAAAAACACACAAGTTTGGACGAGCTACAGAAATCTTTGCTGGAAGGAAATTCCCCAAAATGACATTCGGTCCGCAGTCGAGTTTTATCCTTTAGCTCTTATGACAGAGCTAAATGAGGACATATTGTATGAGTTGTTTTTTTTACTCAATTTACTTAATTAATATTTTTTTCACTTTAAATTTTAAATTTTAGTGCAACGTAAGAACTCGCGAATAAATATTAAACGGGACACAAACACTTATGGTTCTTACAATGTAAAAATTACCTTTTTTACAGACCGGTTTCGGGTAAGCTGTTACCCATCTACGGGGCGATGTCCAACCAAAACACACAAGTTTGGACATCGCCCCGTAGATGGGTAACAGCTTACCCGAAACCGGTCGGTAAAAAAGGTAATTTTTACATTGTAAGAACCATAAGTGTTTGTGTCCCGTTTAATATTTAATATTTTTTTATTTCAAGTTTTTTCTTATTTGAAAAAACCATGGTTTACGGTTCGCTCTTTCTTGTTGCAATATTTATGGCGCATCCTGTATTGGGTTGAGTAAAGCGCAAAGTACGAGATTTTCACACCAATTGAGAATTAATGATGTTTTGCACACTTCAATTTGTAAACCAGATCCCAGAGTTTATGAAATAAATAGTTGTTTAAAAAAAACAATGCTTTGTGAGTGCTTTATTACATTTTTCGGGTGTCCGAAATATTGCGGATGCAAGCCATACAAGCACAGTAAAGGTGTCATTTTTTATATTTCATAACGTTTGAACTGTCTTGTTAAACCCAAAGTGAGCGTTTTAATACCGCTCTTTAGCATTTTCTGTTATTTTTGACGTAAAATTACGTCTTGCTGTAGTAGGAGGCATGCCAGAAAATCGAAGATAGCGTGAAATGGCAGAATGAGAGATTTTAAATGCTTATAGCTTTGTTACCACAGAACAGGATTTTGGTCATTGTGATCTCGTTGGATAGAGAATTACTCTGGTTTATGAAATCATTTTATGAAACAATTTTTCATAGTACAATGGTTAATATTCATTGCCAAATTGATTGTAATTCAACCAACCGCATGCCCGCTATTCCAAGCACAGACGACGCACGACAATAGAATGTAATACAGTAACACATTCCACGTGGACACAAAAATCGTCATTTTAGACCTTCCGACGCCCCTCGTAGACAAGCGTGGACTTTTACCAAATCCCCTCCCCCCACCTTCTTTGTTCACGAGGACATTTTTTTACAACGAAAAGTCGAAAAATGTTTATTTCTGTGGTTTTATTAAATTAATAAATTAATTCTATGAGAGGAAAAGGTTAAAAAGGAAATGATTTGAATTTAGACAAATTGTTGAAAAATAGAAGCGTTCTTAAGGTGGTAGTGTGTAGAAGCCACCGGGTGGTCACCACGTGGTCGACTACAAATTTTCAGTGCCATAAGACTCGGGAATAGTTAATGCGTTATCTATGAAAACACTATCTTATGTTTTCGTCACCATAACAAACATGATAATATGTTCTCACAAGTGACGCATTAACTATTACCGAGTGGCAAGCATTTGAAAATTCGACGACGACCACGTGGTTGCTCGAAGTCGGCCATTTATGAATTCAACACACTTCCACCTTAAAGAAAAAGGCAAAGCAGAAAATATTTACAAATTTAGCGAAAAGTGGATTGATAGATGGATGAGACTAAAGACAAAACATATTCCAAATCGAGCTTAGTTGAAAGTGTCCCAAAGACCTCTGCTAACGAAAGAAAATGATTGAAAATGAAACATTTTTTTGTAGATTTCCATTTTTTTGGTGAAATATTGTGTCCTCGTGGACATTATCATTAACCCCTCCCCCACTATCGTGGACAAGCGTGCACATTTGCGTACCACCTTCCCCCTCCCTCCTCACTAAGTTGTCCACGTGAAATTGTGGACAGCCCCTAAGGTCTCTTCCTACGCAAGTTGCTTTTCTCCATTACTCAAAAACAGTAGAACATATCGACCTCATTTCAATCACGTTTCCCGTGTTAAGTCACAAGTTATCAAATATCCGTTTCCAAAAAAAAATCACATTTTTTGGGTGTTAATACTCAAAACTTAAAATATTGCCCTATTTTTTTGACGACAATCATATTCAAACGAGGCTCAAACATTTTAGGACAGGTTGCTCGTTATATTTTCAATTCAAAAAAACGCGGCCCATAGAAAATTTGGAACACATTCCCCGCGTAAAAAACCTTGGTGTATAAACTCTCAGTGGAGAAAGAGCCTTGCAGACGACAGATTGGAAGAAAATATGAAACATTTCTTTGCCGTTTTCAATCCGCATTGCTTTGGCAAGTGGTAACATTTACTACTTCGAGTAAATGATTTCGAGGCGCTAAGAAGTGCCATTGGTGTTATAACAATAGTGACAGTGAGAGTCAATGAATTCTTTTGGTCATTGTGAATTTCCATTCGCCTTATTTTTGGAATTTTTAATTCTACTTTTTAATCGTTTGGAATTAGAACTGCATATTTCATAATTTACAAGGTAAAGAATTCAGTATTGCTTTGAGAACGTGTATATGGCCCTGGAAAAAGCCAATTGTAGTTTGCACTTCGCAGGAGGAATGAAACAATTGCAGCTATGTTCCATAACGGCTCTAGTTCTCTAGAGCTCTCTCTAAACTTCACTGGCATAGCTTCTCCTACAATAAGTTTTTTTTTTCATTTTCTTGTAATGTTTTTCTGTGCTTTCAACGATATGAGCGTTGGCGGTATACAGTTGAAGAAAAACGTAATGTATTTCGCGCACAACGTTCGTCTACCTACAAACAACGTCCTCTTTTTCGATTTCCCTCATTTCATCACCTACACCGCCCCGCCTACGTTGTGATTTTAATGTTCTCCGTAGGTATTCGTGACAATCTTACGAATTTTTCATAATCCTGGTAGCAATTTTTGTCGTCGTCACGACACTATTCCATTAGTTCGATTTTTTTGCTCAAACAAATTTAATCGAATTTGCACGTTACATTGCCTAGTCGTGGCAAAAAAAAAAAAACAAACAAGAGACGAAGTCTGCCGCATAATGAAAATCTGCACAGACAAGGAATTGAACAGGATTTTATTCGGCGAGATGTTTTCAAATGTTCCTGTGAATTGTGGGGCTCTTAGCCAGCTCGAAAGTGAGTCAAGTGTTTAGAAACTTACAAGAAGTTTTCCCGTAGGCAACCAAAAAGCTATAATCTTTCATCTTTATCCAGTTTGAGCTCTCGAGCAAAATTTGTTTTTCGCTTTTGTCGAACAAAGTAAAAAATTCCGAACATAGCACCTTTGGGGCCGTCCACATTCAACGTGGCCTGCTTTAGAGGAGTAGAAGGTAAGCCAATATTCACACTTTTGACGGGTGGGGGGAAGGTGGTAATGAAGTCCACGTGGACATATTTTTTTTTTTCAAAAAAATGGAAATCTGCCGAAAAATTACATTGGCTTCTAATCAAATTCTACAGATTATTCTAGTTTTAGAGTCATTGTTAGCTATATTTCATATAAATTTGTAATCATTTTATTCGTGATCTCTACGTTTCCTAGAAAGGCTTAAATTCTAGGCTAACTTTGGTTCATTTTATTTTCAGCTTCTTCCTCTCTTTAAAGTTACTTAAATAATTTGAACCAAATTAAGGATCATTTTCTTAATCATTTTTCTGGATTCTAGGAGCGGTCCCAAGCATTTGTAGTGAATTTATTGTTTATAGGGATTTTTTTATATATTCAAGGAAGAATTCTCATTTTCTTCTGTTTATTTTGTACCTAAAAAGCACTTTCAGTCCATTTTTGATCATATTTCTCTGGCTCATAAAAACGTTTCAATCATTATTTCCATTTTTGGCTTTTTCGAGTCTCCAGAAACGGTATTTTTTCAGGTTTTAGTTACCTTTTTATGTTATTAAAAGCTTATTTGAGATAATTTTTTCAAATGTTCTGTTGTGGCCTTTTTGCTTTTTTTTTGTAAGCATTTAAACTGCATCGAGTTATTTCAGGGTGCGTTTTTGATTATTTTACTCATGGGTTTTTCAGCTTTTAGGAGCGCTTTAGTCAAATTAAAATTGTTCTGTTCTTTTGAACGCAAGAAATAGAGTCTATAAAAAGGCGGAGGGAAAGGTAATAGTATAAAAATCCCTCATTGATCACGGTGATAAAAATCACCTCTTTTTTCCGTTATAGTTGTTAAAGATGCAGAGAACTAATTACAACAAAATTTGGAATCAATTCGCCTTTTCGTGATCTTTTGGTGCGTTTCTCACTTAGCCCTTTTAGGCTGAAATTTGGTTGGATTCTTTTCATTTAGGTATAGCTTTTCTGGTCCAGGTGGTTTTGGACTGAATTTAAAACTATTATTGTTATTTTTTGCTAACATTTCTTTTTTTAAGCAAAAACGGAGTGGGAAGAGGTTTTTAGAAATATCCACATTTGTTCATGGAGGGGGACGGAAGGGTCTAAAATGACCATTTTTCTGTCCATGTGGAATGTGGACAGCCCCCTTTTCATACGATTTTATCTCATGAAAAGTTTAAAATAGCAAGCAACAAGTTGTACTGAGAAACTCAATTCTAATAAAAACAAACAGTTTTGTTGTAAACAGCCGAAGGTAAATCCACGCAAAAGCGACACAAGACAGGCTCTCGTAATTCTAGATTAATCTTGCGGACGTGTCTTATACACTACCTCTTCAACTTCCACTTTTTAGAGCTGATAAACGATGAATGGTAAATTAAGCAACATAAAGTTTGTAATAACTTACCTATCGTCTAAAAAATGTGCAGTTAGTTTCACCATTTTTCCACGGGGTGCACACGATAAAACAGAATTGATAATCACTGAAAAAAAGTGAAAATAAAGTCTCAATTAGTAAAGGAAATAATCGAAAACATAGAACAAATTTGAGACAAATCTAGAGTAAAATTGCTGAAACAAAGAGACAAAGTTATCTTCTTATTTAAGGTTTTCGTATCTGTCTTTGTGAGTGTTGAACCTCTGACTATTTTTTTCAGGTACTTTGCTTTTTCAACTATTTGAAGTGTCCATATTACTGTTTATATTCTGATTAATAATTTTCAGCATTAAATTCCTTTTTTCCGATACAAGACAAGTTTCTAGTTTTTTTTTCCAATTACCAATTTTAATCAAAATAAAAAATGAGGCAAGTATAAATACCACTCTATTTATCGAGTAAGACTCAATTTTTTGGTTTGAAAGAAAACATGAACAGATTTCATCAAGGTAACCTTTTCTCTTCGGAAGATTAGCCGGAAAAAAACTGGTGCTATACGCAACAGACAAACAAAACCAACCTGCCAGATCTCCTCTCAACCTGACAGTGTATTAGAAAAATCAGCGAAATGCGATGCGAGTTCAAACCGCGATCAATTCTGAGCTAATAAATGACAGTATTGACAGCACTCAGTACAAAACTCGCACAAAACCGCGACTTTTGGAAGCCGGGGCCAGCAACTTTGCTCGTGCCTTCGCCAGATAAGCCACAAAGATCACTGTATACTGTAGGATGCCGCGCAGACACGGCGTCGCTTCTCATCCTCATTAATCTCACAGCACAGAGCGCGCAACCGCAAGCAACTGATTGTCGCGAGAAAGCACGAAAAAGCGACCGATTCCGAGACCTAGCCGCGGGTAAACAACAACAGCGTGGATCTCGCTTGGCACAGAGAACAAGAAGCGGAGAGCAGCGAAAAAAAATTAAGCAAGTAAACATCGAAGCCTCTATTTGTTTATTAATTTACGTTTCTCGAGAGTTGGAACGAGCGACAGGCCGCGCGGTCACGGAGAAGCGTAAGTGACAGCATGACTCTTTGCGTTTTGGAGTACTCGAGGCCGGTTCGAAGCGGTACGTTACCACCGCGCGCTTGCCAGGAAAAGCTAAATATTTGCTTTTGAAATATCGAACCCGAGTCGCCTAATAACAGGCCTTATTATTCGAGTGTGTGTTTGTGCGTGAGCCCTTCCCTGGTGCGGCCGTCTAACGATATTTTTCGATATCATAGAAGCGCAAAATAGTTGGAGGCATTCTCTCGCTTGAACGTTTGCGTTTGACAGTTTATCTCATCGGAGCGCGTCGGGAAGCCCGAAGTGTGCGCTAAATTGGCAGCTCCGGCCGTCCGCGTAACGTGCCGTACCAAAAACCGGGCGGCGGCCACATCGGCATTCAATTCACGCGAGACACTTTGGTCGCGGCTATTGCTGCTTCCACTGTCGTTCACCCGTTAAAATTAGCACTCCGGTGTTGAGGGGTCTTTTTTTGCCATGCACGGACCATCATCCCCATGGGACGTGGCTGTCAAAAGCGACAAAAATTGAATCGCCAGGAAGAAGCAGCCCTGGCTTAAGCTTCCTTTGGGGCCGACGCTGCTTCACGTCAAGAAACCAGAAGCCGAGCTGGCGCGCGAATGTCGGGAATGACAAAATATGAATAATAAAAATATTTTCTTTCTATTAAACTGTCAACCCGACCAACTGAGAATGGAAGAAGATGGAGAGATCCGTGCAAGAAGAGCGACATAAATCATTATTTTCGAATGCGTTCTACGATGGTCAGTGGTGGGGGAAAAGGCGTGTTGACCCTTTCGGGAGATCTTCTTCGGGGCCAGAAGTGCTGACACTGATGCCGGGAAAGTGTGAAGGAATGTGTGTATGTGCTAATTTGCATACAAGTGCGAGAAACGGGACGCGAGAAAGGGAGAAACAAATTTGAAAGAACTGTCGACTGTCAAAACGGTTTGAGGGCGGAGGTGAAAAATGCTTATCTAATTAATTTATCTAACATTTTCTATTCTTCAGCCATGTCACAGAAGGTCTCTGGCGATTGTTAAACATCAAGCTGGCAGAGAAAAATGTGAGAGAAAACAGTGTGAAGTGTTTTGTTGCTTAATTTTTCACCGACTGCATTGTTTGCCAAACCCAGCAAACGAGTCGGGGCTCGGGAGAGATTGTACGAAAATTGGTGGCTTTTTCGGAAAATTATTATGACGATAGAGATCCCACCAGTGTCAGCTGGGGTCGCTTAACAGGGCTAAGAATTAATGTGTTTTTTGTTTAATGCAAGAAAAGTTATGAAGCGTTGTTCAAGACACGATCTAATGTTCTCCTTCAATATTTTTTGAAATTGCAAAACTGAGTTTCACACGCTTCTAACCTGTACGCTCAGGAGACAGAGTTAAAGGAAGCAATTAAATCCTCATAATATAGGTATACAATGCAATTTTATTGGAAAACGAGGTGAATATCCCAGCATCCCAGAATGGAAAATGTAGTTAGGCAGAAAATATTGAAGTCACTATATAATCACAAAATCTTGTCGAAATATGTCAAACCCTTCGGGGACAAGCCAGTGATAACAGCCCGACGTACAACTCCACAGCCTAAACTGACAGTAGATACAACTTGAAGAAAAAAAAAACACATTCCGTGTAGTCAACAAGTAAAATACCCTGATAAAAGAGTTTGTGAAGCCTGTTGCGGGAGGAGGGCCGCGGTGAGGTTTCATGATGAAAGGGGCGAGAGGTGTTTCAGCTTCTCGAACATCTTGCGATAGGCGCAAGATGTTCGAGAAGCTGAAAAACGACCTCTCGCCTAGTAACAACACAACAGGCACATTAATCAAACGTTTTCCCTTGTAGTACCACCGTTTCGTACGGTCGAAGACGACGAGGGCAAAGGCCGAAGATCGACGTGGAACGAAAAGCCATTAAATTATTTTCCTATTTAATTTTATTATCTGTTGCAGCACACTCACTTACTGACTGACGACTGACTTGGCCCGGGCCGGCCTGGCCTGGCCTGGGCTGGTCTCTGGACGCCGGAACGGGGCAAAACGGTGTGGATTTCGAGTTCGCAGAACCATCATAATTCTCGGAGTCTGACAAGCGCCGCTGTCACCGATTGTGAGGCAGACAGACAGCGGAGCAGGAGGAACGGGGGGAAGGGCTTTATCGTTAGTATTGATTTTTATCAGCAGCAATGTTTTGTCTGTAACATAATAATTTACTAGTCAACATCGGGGCAGACAGACGGTACGTATGCTGGCCAATATCAGTGAAATTGATTGCTGTACAAATAGACTGGTGCCTTTCGATGTACTGCCGTGCCGAGTGCTCTGTAGACTATTATTATTTAATTTAATTTTAATTAAACTTAATTCGGGCTGGCAGTGCATTACCACAGAGCCAGTCTAGATCTGTTTGCTATCTTGTCCGTTTGTTTTGTGTACCCGTTCGGAAGGCGAGACGGGGGATTAATTTTCATCTTAAATCGAACATCTGCCAGACAGTCGGTGGTGTGCCGGGCAGCGCAGACAGTTCGTGTGGTGTAGATTGTTTCAACAAGCGATTTGTCATTACTTGCTCGGCTGGAGAAGAAGTGAGAACTACTTCAGTTCTTCGCGATTTTTGTGCGATCGCGGTCTAAGTCCCTGTTCGGGGCAAACAAAAATCGGAACGCGCCGAGGCAGGAAGCATCAGCGAGCGATCAGAGCAGAGTAGAGTTCGATTCGGCGGCTTATGGCGAGGGAATCGGCAGCAACAGCAACAGCTACGGGGGAAGACTAATAAGACTAAGAAGTAGCAGCTTTTAAAAGCCTGCTTCTCAACCCGGGGGAGTTCAGCGCACAAGAAGAGGAAGAAATTTAAGCCGTTTCCAGTAACCGCAGCACACAGTGTGCTGATGGTGGCGGGCAGCCGCGACGCAGGACGCGCGCGAGAGCAAACGAGAAAACACACAAAAAATAAATACTCCAAGCAAGAGGGAGCCAAGTGGATTTTATTACATTTTTTCATCCACTTCTTGGTCTGTTCTTTATTTTTGAGGCACAATCTTTTTCCCCGGCTTGGTCTTCTTGGTCGAAGAACCCAAACTCTTTCGAGAGGTTCCACGCTGCTGCTGCGATGGTGAGGTTATGTTTCGACGGTTTTTTTTTTCTTCCAACATCATCACTCTTTCAGCATACTTTCCGCCGAAGTTCACGAACCGATCGACCAACGCTTAGACGTGGTTCTTTTCGAGGTTTTATGTTTAGAATGTCCCGCAATCAGTTCCCTCTCCTTTCTTCCACCCGCCAGCCGTGGCGGGTTTAGAACTTAAAATCACTCCCATGTTCACGCGGTTCGAGGTTTCAATTTGTCCTTGAGATGAGTTAGATGAGTGAGTACGTGGCGATGTGGCGATTCAACGGGTTTAGGGTTCCAGGCAGCACCCGGGGAGGTTGGAGGCGAAACCGACACTTTTGGCTCGGAACAGGCGAGAATATTTTCACTTCATGAATTTAACAATTAATTGTTAATTATTAACGCTGGCGTTAAGGTGTTTTGTCCCTTCTTCCTCTCGGTCGCCTCGGCACCAGCGCTGTTATCCGCCGTCGAATCCAGCGTACTGCGGAAATATTCAGCATATTTTAATATTATTTTACATTAACATACAAATTGCGTTGAAGTTGAATTGATAAGTTGTTTTCCCCGGCCGGGCAGCGCGCGATCGATTGGAAAGGCGCAGTCACTTTTCAATTCAATTTTCATCATAAAATTATAATAAACCTGTCCGAAAACCGGAGAAACATGACAAACCTTACGGTTAACGAGTGGAACGATGATCGTTGGTTCGGGGGAAAGGAAACCTAGGAGAGATCTTCGCACGTTTATAGAAGTTTTATACACCCCTGGAAATGTGAGAAGCGATTGCGGATCCAAAACTTTTGGATTCTCGATTCGGTTCTGAGACGATGAATGATTAATGCCTCTGCCTGCTGTGAATAATTGGCACACGTATGCAGTTGGTCGCGATCCGAAGTCATTACGGAGGCGAATTAGAACGGCTTTTATGATTGATTACTGCAAACCGGTAAGCGAGGGTACCTTTGAGAGGTGCGTGGCCAGCAGAAAACCTAGACAAGGGGATCATCACCGCCGCGCGGGACTCATGTCAAGCGGGCATTTGGCATTACATTTAAATTATCACAAATCATACCTGGAAGTCATCTGAGATGACACCGAGGACAGGGGTTTATATAACGCTTATTGACTAATGTTAATTCTTATATTAGATCATATTAGTCGTAAATAAACTAGGTAGATGAAAAAATGGGAGTCGTTTAACCTTATCCTGCTACTCATCTTTGATAAATGGTTTATTGTATAGAGCCATTCTCTTAGTAACACTGCAATTTGGTAATTAGAAGACTAACCATTTATCAAAACTGCCTAATCAATCATAATTTGAGGCCCGAATTTTTTAAATTTGATTTTGAAATCAATCATGAACTCAACGCTGAGTGTTTTTCTCAAAAAACTAGAGAAATTAATTCTATTTCCGAAAACGCGATTTGGCGAGGTATCAAGAAAAGAAAAGTTTGCTAGGAAGAAGAGTTAAGCAACCAAAGATCGAAGGATAAAAACTTGATCTAGACTCTAGAGCAGCGGTCCCCAAACATTTTTTTTGTCCGCGTACCCCTTGGCGATATTTTTCAAATCAATTATACCCCCTGGCTTACAATGTTCTCGCAGAGTAAGAGAGAGTAGTGGTAGATCATGTTGTGGTAGTCTAGTTCAGGTTTCAAATTAAGCTATGGTTTTGTCAGTCATGTTTTAGGAGCAAGCTCAAACAACAAATAAAGTACAGTCATACCTCGATATAAGGCAACATTTTTTTTTATTTTCGTTACGTAATATCGAGTTACTTTATATCGAAGCAAAAAATATTTTTTTAAAATTTATGCAATAGTGTTAATGGTTACTCAAATATGCGCGAAAACCAATTTTCCATAACCTAGCAGTATTTTTAAATCTTTCTTATGCCCATTGAGAAAAAATTTTCAGAGGAAAAAAAATAAAAGCAAATTTTTTTTATTGATGCAAGACTATTGATGGTTACTCAAAAATGCGCGAAAATCTATTTCCCATCACCTACTTGTATTTTTAATCCTTTCTTATGGCCATTAAGGACGATTTTCGCATTGGTTTCATTAATTTCAAAACTTACTACAAATATTTTTTAAAGCAATTAATACCCCAAAAACAGTTGCTGTATCATTTATTTTCAATTTCAATACATCTTAAAAAGTTACGTAATATCGAGGTAAAAGTTTCGTTATATCAAGGTTGCCTTATATCAAGGTATGACTGTATTATGAAGAAAAATTGCTTTGTCCGCCATTACTGATTTTTCTTTCGAGTACCCCTTGAAGGCTTTCGCGTAACTCTAGGGGTACACGTACCTCAGGTTAAGCACCTCTGCTCTAGAGCGTCAGTGCCTTCAGTAACCAAAGTAATTATTTAACTTTTAGTGCAATGTATTGATGGTTTTTTTTTTTGCAATAACAACATAGAACAGTTGGTTTGACGGGTTATATTCCTTTTTATTTTTCCAAAAATCGTAAAAAATGGGTTACTCTATTTTAAAGTACAACTTCTTGAGAACCTTTTTCCAACTTTGCACAGAGGTTTGAGCGATAGAGAGAAACTTAGAGCAATTTAAAGCGTCGGTCCTCAGATAACCGTTTTTTGAAGCACAAAGCTTAACTTTGCCGAAAATATGTTTCGAATGTAATTCTCAGCACTCAAACACTTTTCGGGACAAACGTTCTCATTTGCAATAAAACTGAAATACTATTTTCATAAAGTAATAAAAACGGATTGATAAAATTTTATGGATTCGATGATTTTAGTTGACCTGCTCCCAACCTCCATCGGTAACATTGCAAGTCTTCAAGAAGAGAGTTTCGTAGAAATGCACCTAATTCGACTAAAAATTAATACTTTTAATGGCCAAATGCTTTATTTTTGTTGTTGAAAAACTGTGCTATTAGAAGATTATTACGTTGATGTACTAAAACAGATTATTACACACCAAAAAAAGTATTCAAACTTTTCTCATTGTTCTCGCGCAAAAAGGTACATAAACTCTTAACTGTAAGCTCCATCACAACATTCTAAAAATTCGAAAAATATCGCCAAAGAGCCCTTGACTCAAGTGATGAATTCAATTTCATTTCTATCAGTTTGTGGATCCCGCGATAGTTTGTTCATACATGAACCTTGACGGCAAGCTAGTCAGTGTTCATTATTTGGAATTCTTCAGAGGTACGACATTGGACATTTGAGGAGAACTTGTAAGCTCAGGGTTAAAGAGTCCGTTTTAAATCTTTGTAGAATCAGACCGTTCGTGTCAGAAGAACTTTAACGAATGGGTGATTTCTAAGATCCCCCTCTTCCTCCTACTTTTACCGTTGCTGCATGCTAAATTCCAGTCAGACCTAACACACAGAACACACCTCTCCAGCTAATTATTACTATCGATACTTAGCAGGAGTAATAAACTAGGTTCGGTAAAGAGAAGCAGTAGGGATAAGCATAGGATGAAGGATAAAAAGTATTAAAAAAAATCCATCACGGTGACAAACGACCTTCCTTTCCGCCACAGTCGTTAGAGATGCAGAAGTGAACTCGGCATCTGGCAACAACCAATGAAGCATTTCCTTACTCTCTACTTTTCCTAGTCGACTATGAGACCGCAGCTAATACCGTTCTCAATCTTTACAAAAAGCAGAAGCTACTGAATTATTGTACACTGAAGATGGTGAATTAATTCAAAAAGTGAGCAACTTCACTGGATCAGATCTTTCACGGAGGAGCAACTACGAAATATGCAGTCGTCAAGTTCAAGTATTAGCGTTTGGTATAATTTTAAAACAACTGACGGTAAAATTTTTCCCCCTCCCATATTTTTTGTTAATTTTAAATTGTAATAACAATATTAAACACAACAGAGATTTGAAATCAAATTCTATCCATTCCAGTCATTTAATATTTTTTAAATTGAATGGATTTTTTTTAATGTGGAATGAAACATTACAACGTTAAAATGATTTTCTAAGACCCTAGTCTTACTACGTCGTTAGCTTTCACAAAAATATAATAGTGATACGACAAAAATTCAGACGATTTTGCTCAATGGTAGCTAGTAACAAGTTTGAAATGGATAATTTCTCAGCATGGATATATCATTTGAAACATTAGATTAATGATAATCATACATTTCTTATGGTTTTTCCTGGAGAACCTCGCATAGATTAGGAAAACAAATATTGACGATTTTTTCGAACTTAAATACAGAATAACTCGAAAACCGATGCATTTAGAATGTTAACTACCAAGAGCTTTTTGATTTTGAATGACTGTCTGAATTTTTATTAGAACTCAAATATTTTGAAAAATGTTGAAATTAGAAAATAAAAAGAATTTCCATGAAAAAATTTTCTCCATCCTGGAGTTTCTTTTAAAAGTTGCGTAATAACTTGAAGTTTCTTTGAACGAAGTAAAAAAATATAATTTTTGAACGAAATTTAGTATTTATTTTCAATTTTTTCTAGTTAAAAACATTTTTGTTTTATAGTGTATTTTTGTGAGGCATTATTAATTCCCTACATCTCATTCTCAGACAGTTTTCCTATACAATCAACGGTTTCTGAGCTACAAAGAAAATAAGAAATTGAGAAAATAACTTATGGGTCCATCTGTGAAAAATGCACAGTTCGTTAAGCCAAATATGTGTACAAAATTTCATTAAAATCAAAAATAAACTTATAGTGTGGTTATATGGCGCGATTTTGCTCACCAATCAAACCTAACTGCGATTCAGGCAAAATTTGTCTCTAAAATTGCATGCTCTATTCACCTTGTAACCAGCCTTTATAGGGCTCAAATATCTGTTTGTAGTGCAGCAAAGAAAAAAAGCGCATCATTCGTTTTTTTTTTTCTACAATATTCAATGTTTATTAAACTTCCGTTTTCGATTTCAATTTAAATTAAATTTAACTTTCAATTGAGAAATATCATTCGCTGATTCTATATACGAAAGTTGTGGGTTCAAAATTATTGAAGATTTTAGGTCTAGATTCAAATTTCAGTCACATTTCTTTTTGGTAGAATCGTTATGCAAAAGATTTTTAATTTTGCGAATAAATTTCGACTTCAATTTAAATTAAATTCAACTTAAATTGAGAAAAAAAAGTTGTTGAACACATTTCTGAGAACCCAGTGGAAAATGTATTCAAACAATAGCTACCCTTTCATTAGGCCGTTTATAAACGAATCTCGGGCAAAAAATTTTCCCTGATTGTATTTCAGGTTCTCTAACATTCTCTAATATCGAAAAATAAATTACAGGTTTTTGCCAGCCTGTGTACAATACGCTCCTATGTTCATCTCTTCGCTCTTATGTGTTCAATTCACCTTCAATTTGTATTATTTTTTTAAGGTAAAAGTAATTTAAATTTTACTCGATTTGGTCGAGTGGCCAGAATGAAATTTTACAGTAAATTGGACCAATAGAAGCGATGAGATGAACATAGGAGTGATTCCTTTATTTTTAATAATTTTGTAGAGAAAAATGGTTTATTATTGAGAAAAATAGTGATTTGATTGAATTTTTTTCCGTATCGTTTTTATCCGTTGGGCTAAGCTGTGGTAAGTTCAAAATCTGTGCAAAAGATAGAAAAAAATTAGAGAGTTTTTCTAATTCCCCAACAAAAAAAAAGTCAATATGCGGGAAGTTGGTTTTGTAAACCAATAAACCATATGAAAAAGAAAAATCGGTTTTTCTGAAGTTGATCTTCATGAAACAGCGTGTAAATTTTAAAATCAGGTACAAAATGATGGCGTTAATACCAAAGTAAATACCGCGTAAATTGGTAGTTAAAATGATTCTTCAATAAGGAACAAATAGGTTCCAATCTTAGTAGAATTCGACACAGGTTTATACTTTGGCTCTTCCGCACAAAAATTCTCTCCAGACTGAAAAATTCTGGTCTGATACTTTCTTTGATCTGAAGCACGTTATATGCCCTAGTAACTTGCTATAGGAGATGATAAAGTCGATTTAGAAACCGATTTCGTACCAACTCGACCAGATACTGAAAGCACCTATTAAAATTCAATGAAACTTTGTGGAAATGTAGGCCCTACTAAACCAAGCAACTGTGCATTAGAGTGTCCCAAAGAAAACGATGTTGCAAAAGTCAAAGTGCTCAACTCTAAATTGAAAGATAATGTTATTTATAGTATTTCTGTAGAGTCGAAATGTTCGACTTTCTAAGAAATTGTTTTCAGGTTGCTCAGACGTGATTTATGAAGAAATCACTTTGTCAAGCTCAGGGGCGACTCGTCCATAGGTGCAACCTGTGCATTGCACATGGGGACGTCAGGCAAAAAATGAATCTAAAATCCAAATTCATGCTCTTATTTTCTTATTTTTTAGTTTTATTTTTAAATAGTAACAAAGGGGATTACTTGCTTTTATTCGCGGTTAAAATTGTAATTACTTCCCCAAACTCTGATTCTCAGAATTTCTAGTTGAACAGGTAGGTTCAACAGCCACGAGTCGCCCCTGGTCAAGCTACAAAACCACTCTTTTGCACTTTTTGCAAATCTATTCAAATCACACATTCTTTTTCCATATTTTTATTTTTATTTTTGTAGGGTTAATTTTGATAATTACAGAAACAATAAATTCGTTTGTACAGTGATTAACGAATTTGAATTTTCACCCTCTCTTCATTTGTTCATAAATATATTTAATTACACGCGAAAGAACTTCATTTACACTTGGTGATGTTGTGCCTGCAGTGTTTTTTTTTGTGCAAACAACATTTAACAATTAAAACAAAGCTGAAGTTTAAAAAGATTCGTTTTTTTTTGCCTTACAAGTTTGTTACAGTTGCCAACAGTTACATTCACTGTATTACGAAGATAGCTAATATAAATATATTATTTTATTCGTTAAAAAATTTAAAATAAAACAAAAATCTAACAATGTTGAAATGTAAAAAAAAAGATTCTTAATAGATCTTAGTAAATGGACAAAAAATTCATAAGCACTCGCCCACTCTTACTCTTCAATAAATTAGTATTTTTAGGAACTCACTCGTTCGATATTATGTCGGTCACGATTATTTGGTGAATTTGGATGATAAAAAATAAATAAAAGTAACTTACAACCGTTGCAAAAATGTAAAATTGTTGTTGAGTAATTTATGGTTTTTATGGTAGTCATATTCATGCGATAAACTTTCAATCACCATCAGTAGCAGCGTTGCAGTTTTGATTGCACGCGAATAGAAGTCGTGCCCGCTGCAACGATAGACGACGAGAAACTAGCGGTGCTCTGCTTTTACCAGCATGTTTTCTCTCAAGACATCAGTTTCTATTATGCTCTCACAGCAGGTTTAGAAATTGTTCAAGGAAAGGGGTTATTTCAAACTTTACGAAAAACCTTTACCTTCGAGACATCAAATTAGTCTAGGCTCATGGAAGCAAACATAAATTTACCTATTGGGACGGGGAGACTGTTAATTTATTTCTGTTATTATTTTGGATATTGATACTCTATTCATGTCGTCTGTGCTAGGAGTTCTCGCATGTGATTGGTTCATTGCTCGCGTAAATTTGTCCTTGACACGTTTTATCGATTTTTTACTGCTTTGCGATGAAAAAATAATGATAGCTAGCGTATTACATAATTGTTTAACATTTTATCTATCCGCCAACATATTGGTTATTGTTATCCATCATGTGGTTATGCTGTTATTATCGTTTGAAACATCACGCAACATTTGCTAGTTTCATTTCCAATTTTACAGAATGCATACCAGTATAGAAAACAAAGACGTAGTCCAACGTCAATAAATAGTGAATCTCTCAACAGACAATTAAGTTGTCTGGAACTCTTCTGAACAAATTGAAGTGAGTACTCTTAAGGAAAAAACGTTTTTTTTAACAAAAACTTTGTATGAGGAAGAGATCAAAAAGTACTCAGGACGCAAGCGTAGGACCACGGACGAACTTGGAGTCAAACAATAGTGTTTTTAGTGACTTTTTTCATTTAAATAGTGACCAAATAGTTACATAAATTAAATCATTCGACCTTAAATGGATCACTTTTTTTTCGAAATATGTATATGTTCATAAATAGGATCGTTCTCGTAGAAATAAATCCGAGTAATATCTCTACTGTTATTTTACATTGAAATGGTTGTAATTATGTACGCATTATGAAGCACGTAAAAAAAATATAATTAGATTGTAAATGTTTACTTGTTCAGAATCCAATGACTTGAAATCCAAGCACGAGGATGCTGAAGATAAGGCCCTGTAACAGAAGTCAAATTGGCTAGACTCGCCTGTGTATCTTAAATGAGACGAGTGGCTCGTCGAAGCTTCTGTAATATGATCCATAACTTCAAAATTTTTTTACTCTTTTTCATTCAGGAAAAACAAGAGAGTGCAAGCGATTTAAAACAAAGAAATCAGACTAGTTACGTAATACGTAAATTTAAGCACAACATCGATTAAAGACGCAGACAGTTTTTTTTTTTTAATAAGCGCTTACAGTTGCACTGACTACTCCAATTAGAGATTCGAGAACATTGAGAGGCGTGAAGCGAGGAAAAAGTTAACAAAAAGCCTAACGAACCGAGCTGTCTTAATATACTGTTAATGAGAAGCACTCTTTCTCTCTCTTCAGTCTTTCAAGTGACTATGCTAAAATGGCTGGCCATCAAAGGATTCTTAGGCTCCACCACAAAAGATTTCTCTCCATACTGAAGAAAATCTGGTCTGAACTTTTGACATTTCTGCGTCACAAAGCACGTTATATGACCCAGTAACTTGCTAGGGGATATGATAAGATCCATAAAGATTACGCGCTAACCGTTGGCAGCACCCTCTCAGAATTTAATGATATTTTGTGGATGTATAGGCTCTACTAAACCAAGTATCGTATGCAAACATATGCAAATACTTTAAAAAATATCTGGACTAGCATTTGAAGAGGACTGAAATTTTTCTCAAAAAGCGATATACCGACAAGAGATAAAGAAAAGCTATCATTGAATGATTATTAGGGAACTCTCGAAACTTTTTTCTAAAATTAGAGAAACAATTTAATTTGAGAAAAATAAAAAATTTAGTTTGAGTTACTGCACCGAAAAAATTGGAATCTTCCCTATGGGGATCTTCGCTTTTGAATAAAAGATGGACATTCAATTCCACTACCGCAACGAAGAAAGCGTAAGTGATTGAGTTTTTTACAAAGCGAAATAAACAATCAATGTGTTTGAATATTTTCATCGTCAATTCTTGTCTGACCAGGGCTGCAAATATTCACTATCAGTAATAGATGCTCAGTTAAAATTGAAAAAAATGTGAATATCTTAAATGAAAATTACTTTTAGCTTCAATCAATTACAGGATGAAAATGTTAAGTGACAGTATTACTGTAATTTCGCACACCCTTTTTTGTTTTAGCAATGTTTACAAATTGAGTTTGAGATGCTTAGTTACTTCATGGACCTCATGCAATGGATTGGTTCAGATCGATATCAATTTGAATATCTCATTTTTTCCACTGACATAATTTTTACAGAAAATTGACACGGGTGACACTGAATTTCAGTTTCAACTTGAGAGAAACAGAATGATGTTGTGTCTTTTTCTTTTTACAGGTTGCAGCACTGTGTCAGACCGATTACCCTGACACTGGTGAAAAAGAGGCTTGAATTGTTTATCAGAGCGGGCGTGTTTGTGTAAAATTTTCTTTTTTTTTGTCCAGTAAATCGTTTTATTGGTTGATCTATGATATTTTTATTCAGCCTGAGAATTGGTTTTTAGTGAAGTTTTGCTAATGAAATAATAAGTCAATTTGTTCGTAATTTTCAACGACATTATTTAGCAACGCGTAAAGCAACTAACAATTAGAATGATGAATGTTTAAAGAAATAATTTGTAGTTTTACATTTAAGGAAATAATTTTTCTAAATTTCGGTATTGAAATCTTTATTTTTTAAAACATGTTGCTGAGTGTGAACATTGTTGGTAGATATTGGGAAACAGCACTACCTAATGCTGCTACTGAATACAGAGGATTTTTTTTACTATCACAAACGATTGTGCCACAATTTCAAAAAACCGTGGCAATACATACGCACTAGGGTGTCCTAAAAAAATCGATGTTGAAAAGGTCAAGGTGCTCAGCCTTAAATTGAAAGATAATGTTATTTATAGCATTTTTGTAGAACATTTCGACTTTCTAAAAAATTGTTTTCAGGTTGCCCAAACGTGATTTATGAAAAAATGATTTTTTGAGCTACAAAACCACTCCTTTGCACTTTTTTCAATTCTGTAATTCGGTTGTTTTTGAGTATTTTGCTTGGTTTAGTTCATTGTCGCATTCAGTTATTTGACTTACAGAGCCCATCAAACACCATAGAAAATTTTTTTTTCCATAATTTTGAGATAAAACCCTTCAAAACACAAATAAAAAAATTTTTGATCAAGAAATGTAAATTTTTCTGCAAAGCGGGATTTATGACGAAAATTTATATGAAAAAAGATCCTTGATATCTTATCGAGGGGCTGAGATATTGGCCTTTTTATATGTGATGGAAAACTATACATTTTTACAAATATGTCAAATAGCAGTTTTATTTTCGAATATAAAAAATAACAATGTTCAGAAATTAAATACATTTTTTGATGGCTGATAACTTAGTAAAAGGTTTAGAAATTCGGAAAAATGTGGGAAAAAAGTTAGAACGAAAATTGTGATTTTTAGTGTCTTTTCATAGAAAGCTTTATGTTACTCGTAATATGTAAGAGATAGAAAAATAATACCTTCGGCAAAGTTTCTTGGTTTGAAATAACCTAAACTTTTGTCGAAGACAGTTTGCGTCTATCTTAATCTGATTAAAAAATAAATTTTCTATCTCAGTCATTGGTGGATTAATCACCCATCATTCTACATTAAAAGATGCATTTTTGAATATTCTGAAACTTTTCCCAACACCCTTTATGGTTCTAATCAACATTTGAATCACTATTCAGGTAATTATTCGCACAAACGGCAAAATAAAGCACAGAGCAATGGAGATATTAAGCTTTAGTGGTATTTTTGTACAAATGCTCAGTTGTCCATCTCATGTAAAATGTCAATATCTCAGCTCCCCGATAATCATTTTTTATGTAAATTTTCGTCATGAATCCCGCTTTCTAGTAAAAAATTCAGTTTCTGACTGATTTTTTTTATGTGCTTTGAAATTAAAATAATGCACCACAACCGCACAACAGATGTTTTGATGTCTCGCTTTCCATATTACAAAAGCTACAGATATCATCCTGAACCCGGCCGATGTTTTTTAAATGATATCTACTCGAACAGTGCCCTGTTACTAGGCCGACGTATGTATAAAGAGCTCTTTTGTTGAGCTTTAGAAGCTTTTTTGAATGATTTTCGTTTGGTGTTATAAATCTTTCAGATTGGGAACACTTTTTGACATCCAACCATCTGGTTATCACCTTTTGTTCCTCCCAGCGTTTATCATTTTCACTAAAACACTTTTCCCTGGCTTAATAAAGTTTAGCAATGTTGTTGTTTTTTTCGACTCCTCATTTCACACAATTTTTTTTATGAGTAGAACTTCGAAAATTCTGGGCTTGCTTTCGAGGCGTCATAAACTTCTTAGTGGCAAGATGTATAATTTGATCAACTTTCAAGTTATTAATAAATAGAGTTTCTAGAAAATTTTCAATAGCTTTAAACGATGAACACAACTGTCATTAAGAACAATCAAATGTTAAAAAATAAGATGTCTAAAAATTATGTTCAACCTTTTTACGATGATTTTTTACATTCTAGTCTGTCAACTGTTTTTGAAAATGATTAACTGCTTTGAAAAATTATTGTGGAAACTGCATGAAACCACTCGAAAAAGGCAACATTTGACACATTGAAAATCCATACTTAGCAGAATAGAAAAAATTCCACTACTTTTTCGGTGCACCGTTCGGGGGAATCAGAAATTCCGAAACGAACTACCGACGGCAGTGCGGTTTCGTTCCATATCAGCTAGCCGCAACTTAACAGCATATCACCGGTCGGTCCCGCGTGCTGATTTTTCTCGAGTGAAACAACACAAAAAAAAATCAGCAAGTAATCAAATGCGGAGAACATAAACCACCACAAAGCCATTTTCGCTCCGGTTATCAATTAGGCTCACTTCGTTAACGACTAGCGAACACCGAAAGTTCGTTCCGGTACCGAAAATGGCCCCGAAACGTTGCTCGGCTTCAGCGCGGCTTGCATCCTGGCCCCCTCACGTCCCCCTTCGCCACTCTCTCTTTTCATCTTTTCCTCACAGCTCGTAAGAAAATTTTGCCTTCCTTCCGAGTAACGCGCGCGCCCACATCATTGAAGGTGTTTCAATTCAACCGCACTCAAATTGCTTTCTCTTACTCGTTCCTCCCCCTGACAATTTCCCTGCCTGTCTTAGCTTACGGGGCTTAAAAACAGCTGGGCCACAGCTCTCATTAAAACCAAAATACAGAAAAAAAAACACTTACACACCAAGGAAAAACCTCTCGTCGCTCTCGATATCAGCGCACTTATCCCACAAAGAGGAAAACTTCCAACTTTTCGGCGAGTCCCGAAAATTGAATAAAGTGAGAAAAAGGTGTCAATTTGGGCCTTTCTCGGTTTTTTTTCTTCTTTTTCGAATGCACCTTTTGTCTGTCTATTTTTTCTGTTTTGGACTCGAGCCTCACTGTTCAGTAATTTTTTCCGCCCTCAGCAGCAGGACAGGACACCGACACCGACAGGAGTGACAGGTGAAACTGTTAACCTGTTTCGTCCGATATCGAGAGAACTACCTAGGTTCGTCGTCATTATTTTTCCGATACGTCCAATCCCAATGTCACTGTGTGACAGATAAGTGCGCGGCCTCACCAGCTGCATGTTGGGAGTTTTGGTGTATTTTTTTGTGTTTTTTAATTCTGTTGCACTTTATTCCGACTGGCGGGATTTTCTTCAAATTGTTGGAGGGTGAAACAGCTCTTACCGTTTTGGTTCTGCAGAATCGTCGTAAACACCGAGACTGGCGACAACAAAAAAACTAATTAATCCCACAGGCCTCTCGCTCACTTTGTGCCACTGATTTCCTGATCTGTTTGTCACACTTTAAGCTAACACACTACTGTCAGTCGCGGGAATAACTCCTTCGAAGTTGATAGAGTCCTTTGGCTAAAATTTTACGAGCAGGTATTTTTTTCGCGTCGAAATCGTCAAACACTAAAACTTTTTTTTCTACTTCTGCTGCTGTTGATGTCGATAGCGATGATGATGCTGGCTGATGACGAAAACTGTCGACGGCGATGATGATGTTATTGATGTTGGTACTGTTGCTTACGCCATAGTCTACACTTGCTGCGCTCCACCGAGCAACTGTCGGAGCAAAAACTATGTTGACTGCACGAAAGGCTCCACCGCAGCACCGCACAGCACACAGTACAGCCCACTTGCTGCTGCTTCAGGTTTCGGGTCGGCAATCGAGCACGGGTTTGCTCCACTAGAAAACCGTCTACACGGCGCGGATGTCTGCGAACGAATGAAAAAGGAAATTTCAGTTAAAATGCTGTTTGTAGATTGTGCGACGGCGACTGCCACCGCCGCCAACTCACGTACACTCACATACACCCTTGCGCACACAGCTACAGAGTGGGACAATAGGTTGCGATCGGGGGAGGGAGTGATAATCGCGGAAAGCGCGACTACCGTGCCTGCATTTTCCACTATACGAACGAACACGAATACAGACGTGCCCCGCGGGAGTGCTATCATCGCCCATATGCCGAAGCAAGACGGCACAACATATCGACAGGCACTTGCTGGTACGTAAAGTGAAGGCGCGATCGTTAGTGTGCGCACGTGTGTGTCGTCTGTACACGCCATGTACGGATACGGTGTGTGGCGTGTAAAAACACACTGTTCGTACGTGGCTAGTTGCCCTCTACCAACGCAGCAGAGTAAAAAACCGCGCGCCTGCGCCTGCTGTTTTTTGGTGTGGGGTTGATATCGTGTACAATAGCCCGAGAACCGAGCGTACTTGTTGGAGGGGTCGGACTAAGTATGCGTTGGGCTGACTCTCGCACATGTTCAGCGTCACCATACACAGAGTGGCCCGTAGGCGTTTGGCAGAACCAAAGGAAGAAAACTTGTATGACTTCATCCGCATTTGCGCGTCGTGGCAGAAATCGTGTGTGAGGGATTTTTCCACATATCGTTTCAAGCTCGCATCCCTTCCCTTCCAAACCATTTTCGTACGTGCGGCTGTGTGCAGTTAGAACATGCAGCACCGCAATAAAAAAAATGGAAGTCAACTCCAGCAGAGAAGTATGTGCAAAGAAAATCCTCACCTATGGCCCTCATCATCACCCTTCCATCCAGTCCCTTTTTCGGCAAGGAACTTTTGGCCAACCATCTCCCTTCGTCTGTGTTGGTGTGACTCACCCTCCCACATTCCAAGTTCAACGATGAACACGCTCTACCTTTATTATTTATAATATTTTAATTATTTCTCAAAAAACGGGTCAAAGTGCCAGACATTAATCTCTGCCCTCTGTCGAATCAATTCCCCTGACCTTCCCCTTCTTGCTTCAACTTCATCCCGACGAAATCGGTAGTGAAAGTGAACTGTCAAAATTCGAGCGCGCTCAATTCGAGACGCCACCGTCGCCGCATTTGCCACATCGCACAAAACTCGTGATAATTATGCTAATTAGCATTCATTGCCCCTCGAAAATTCGCGCACACACGGGCGACTATCGGATGGCAGTGTCTCGGCTCTCTCTATCTCTTTCTTTGTCCCGGCATGGCAGTCACTGTTGTGTATGCGGCGGATTTTGGCGAGAACCGGCAAAATCACCGCACTGTCCACCGCCCGGATTCCCCTTTATCCGGGACTAATTGGTGTTTTCGTACGGTCCGATACCTGTTTTTTGTTTTGTTCCTTTATCACAACCCCCCGCGGCACAGCAGCAATCCGTTTTTCGAGGTCGCGGTCAAATTGAATTTAGGATTAAAGCGCTAGGAAGCCCGGAAATTAGCATAAGTAAGAGGGAATTCATGTCGCGTTATCCTACACGACCGCTCGAAGTGTCACACACGCAAACGTCAAACAATTAGCTTGCGTGGCTGTCAAACTGGCAGCTGACATTGGAGCTTGGGGACCGGTGGAAAATTGCATGTGCAACTCGCAACTTTGTAGCTGCATGCAAAATGTCACTAATTAATCTGCTTAGGTTTAAGTCTGCGTAGCTTTTCTTTCGTAGTGTCCGAGTAGGGTGTTGGGGGACTGTCAATGTTGGTATACGAGCGGTGGATAACAGTTGGGTAGGAAGGGGAAGCAACACTGTAAACCGGTCACGGGTGCGAAATTTGGCCAACTAATGTGAATAAAGCCGAAGTAAAAAATAAAAGTTGGAATCAGTCACTGTCAATTCTGGGAAGTTTACCCATTTTGCCAGATGTCTGAATGCTAGACTCAACGGATTCGCACTGTCAGAATGTCAAACTTTTTTTTTGTTGCACTACCGATCTTCTTGTTATTCTTGTTGACGTATGGTAAATCGGTCGCGTTTCGCTCGTTCCCTCCGCTGGAATGCACAACTCTGACGGATTAATTTCACAACAACGCGCGAGCGGCTTCTTTCTTTAATTGTGGCACATCACAGCTGAACCCACTGCCTGCCCCTTCCCGTTCGCTGCGTTCTCGCTTTGCGCCATTTGACACTTGAACATTGCAAACATGTCGCGATCAATGCCTCTTCTCGTTAAATTAATTTCTATTATCTTCCGCAACTCGTTCACAGCGACCTCAACTCCCCCCCTTTCCCGTGACAGGGTATAGGCTGCAAGGTACGGTTGTTTCATCTCTTCAAGAAATTGCAACGTGTTTACCCGTCACACCGCTTTGATGCACTCGCGGCTGCGATTTATTCGCATATAATTCAGGCCGCGCGCGTCATGTGCAAAAGGATGCGCACACGCAAGCGGCGTGGGCAACCCGAAGGTTCGATGGTGTGTGCGCAAGCGTGCGAAAGGGAAGCATAATTAATTAAAGATTAGAGCGCACCTCCTTTGGCGGCTTGAACTTTGCGACTTGATTTTGATTTGTTTTTTTTTTTTTTTTTGAGATTTTCGTTCGAGTAGAGCGCTACTCGGCCGCGCTTCTTCTGCTGACAGAAAACTTAGTGGAAATTGATCACCAAAATAACCAACGTTAGTTTTGAATTGAATTGATGATGGTAGCGTGATAGATGAGTAGAAAACCCTGACTGACAAGCTTAAATTGTGTGGGCGGACTGGGGTTCACGGCATATAATTATTAAGAAGCATAGGTCCACGTGTTAAAATTATACACTTGTTCAAGTTAGGACTTGTGCAAAATTATCCTGTGAGAATGACGCGGACGACAATCTCCCTACTTTGCTAACAAACTACTAAAAATATTAATCGTCAAATAAAAAAGAGCGGGATTAGATTTCATGTTTTATCCTATTTTTGTCTTAATAATAAATAGATTTTAACCGTTAGTTTCTTGTTGGTTAAGTCAGTTGCTTAGCAAGTTGTTGAAAGTTCAACAGTAAGGAAATTGTCCAAGGTCAAATCTGTAAGACATTTTCTGACCGAAATTATTTTGTATTCTATCTGGAGTTCACAAAAGATATTGGTGTAAACCAACTTCACGTGCAGAACATTCTGCAGGTGTTGGAAATTTCAATGGCTCGGAGGGACCTGAGGACTTTTTGTGAAAGATCTCTCACTGCCCCACACTGTTCCATTGTTTTGGATTTTTAACATGTCACTGTAATTCTCTAAAAAACAGAAAAGTTCATTTCAGTACCACTTTTGAAGCCAAGTTGGAAATCTGGCATACTTAATTATCGTGGAACAACGGGTTACAATTGAGATTTCGGAATCTTTTTCTACTGCTGTCTAGAAAGGTATATATACTTAAAGAGAAACCGATTCATTTCTCCTACACTCATTTTAAACGAAAAAAAATTAATAAACGCTTGAGAAAGGTTCGTAACTAACAAAAGCGCTGTTCGGCCTTCATGTCGACTTTTCGAATGCATTTCGCCAAGAAAATTACAGTCCCAAAAAAATCTTCTGTTGGGAGAAACTAAGGCAAATTAGTTGGGTTCCGTTTTTGAGTTCAAATGGGGTCGAACGGTTGTTTAAGAAAATTGTTGTTTTTCTGTAATGTGATATCGCTTAATCTGGCAAAAAACACATACCATCGATATGGTTTTTAAAAAAATGAAATCCAAATTTTCTTCAAATATTCGTTCAAGTACCTATCTTAATTGATAGCCAAACCAAGGGGCTTGAATCATGATTTTGACTAAAAAAGCAAAGTCCTTTTTTGTCCATTCATTTGGCCGGTCTTTCGCTACCTCTCTAGCGGTTTGTATGTTTTGCAGGAAATTATACAGAGTCGAAAACAGAAGATTTTCGCTTCAAAAATTGTTTACTTTTTGTCAAAATTTTTGTGCAGTTCAGTTGGAGCTGTGAATGCGCTTGTACAAATCTCCTTGTTTCGACGTCATTTTTAACAAAGCTGAGCATGCATAAATAAAACAAAAAAACTGGCATATGGAGGAGAGAGAGCATACATACACTCAATTGCATTTATCTCTAGGCGTTTTTGCTGATGAGCTAAAGATCAGATTCAAATTAAATCCTGAATTACTGCCAATCAACATCGACATAAACTACTCGAATTTAGCATGTTTTCATTAAATGTAACGAATAATTGGAATCACACAGAAATTGTGTGTACGGACGTGTGTACGGTGCCAATGGTACTATTTAAATAAAAAAAATGACGTTGAGCCAAGACACCTTCAATGACTTGAAACATATTTATTTAACTGCCAACAAATAATCAAAAACAATGAATAAAGCTCAAATCGGATTCAAGCCACTATTTGTGTTTCCCAAGGCTCTCACCTAGGACCTCTTCTCTTCATTCAGTACTTTATAGATATAACCGCAGACAGACGTCCAAGCTGAGTTCCAAACTTGTGTAAAGATTGTTGTAGTAGCAATTCGTAACCAGATAGCGCTACTAATGACGCCTGCCTCATACCCCAGCGAAAATAAATGTATTGTAGCGATGAGATCACCAGGCGGCGCTAGTATACAAGTGGTTTATAACGCAATTCTCTTTGAAAATTTACACGGAATTTTCGATCAATTTTGTTCTTGCTTGGGCGTCTGTCTGTGATAGAACCTTCATTCTCAAGAGCATCAATTTATACTAATAACTGGAAGATTTTTTTTTTGGAAATGAGAAATGTATTCCAGAATAAGATTTACATATTTTCAAGTGGATTTAGAAAAAGCTTGTTAGAACTAAATGTTAGTGACGACATTTAGATTATAACCCATATAAAGTATTAGATGCCCTTATCCCATCTTATTCTTTGAAAGCTAACGGTTAGTCTTCACAATGTGTGAGTGAGAGACCGTTGAATAATAATAAAAATAAGGTCAAGTTCCAAATCGGAGTGTAGTATCTGAGCACCGACAAATTCGGGAGTAGCCTAGAAGCGTATTAGGGCAATTGTTCTTTATTTTGTGCCAGTACATTTTTCATACATCCGACACAAACGGAGAAGATTTTGTTACTGTTGAGCAATATTTTGTTACTTGTTGTGTCTTATGACTGCGCATGAGGCAAAAAAGTAACAAATTAAAAGTAACAAAATGGAAGACAGCTACGCGCTTGCATGCGTTTCTGCAAGGGACATACAACCAAGAGCCGCAATGCATGTATTAGCGAGACTTTACCCGGTAATACCTTATGACCAGAGCTGCCGGAGACGCGAATAAGTATTTTCTAGATTGACATGAGTTTTGTAAACATGGTAACTTTTTAAAAATGGCATGCATTCGCTTGCTTGGAAATAAATGTTTGTGTTTCTCTCCAAAGCACAGTGGTCTAAACTCGAAAAATCGTGATCGTTTTAGATTTGACTCTGAAATATTGATTTTATGTACCCAGTGTCTTCAGCAAGTTTATTCCATATAACAAGGCCCTTCTTTTGGCGTTTTCGGTTTTTTGATCAATCCCCCTAGTTGTTAGATAAAAAAATTATTTTTTCTAATTTTTTAAAATACCCGATTGCTTTCTTCAGCAAAGTTGTAGGAAAATCTATAATAAAAAGAATTGCTTAACACTGTAATCTTCTATCTGTACGTCTGATATGACGAAATAGAGTTTTAAGAGGAACAGTCCTCAAAATTAGTTTTTTGTCCATAACTTTTTCTGTAATCGTCGAAACAGTTCAAGATGTTCTAAGATTTCGTTCATTCTGCTAAACCTCGCATTTTTGTAGAATACATTGGTTTAATATTTTCATTTGTTGTAAAGATATTTCTTATTTTGTTGCTGAAAATAGCCATATTTCGAGTCCATATTTCTTCGAATATTGCAAATTATTTGCTTGCATTTATAATCCTGTATTTTATCCACAGGACTTGATATAAATGTACTGAAGCGTCGTGGAGTCATCCTTCAAGCTGTTGCTTCTGGTAGAAAGTTGAACACTAAAAAATTCGATAAATATTGCATACAAACACCGATATTCTTCACCGCTTGCTGGAGCTATCGGATCCACTTATTTCTAGCGAACGTTGCATCATTTGTAAAACTGAGCGAAGTTTATCAACTGATGCTTTATATTTGTTAGATTTAACTAAAACAGAAGAAGATTTGGAATCATCGGAAGCATCTGACGTAGAGTAAATCATTAAAAACTGAAAACATAAAGTATAAAATAGTTTTTTTTATTACTAAATACTACAACTTTATACGTCATAACTGTTGAATCTGACTGTTACGAGGGGTGTTTTCCTTTCATTCAGATACAGATAGAAGATTACAGTGTTAGGCAATTCGTTTTCTTATAGATTTTCCTACAACTTTGATGAAGGAAGCAATCGGGTATTTTGAAAATTAGAAAAAATATTTTTTTTATCTAACTACTAAGGGGATTGATCAAAAAACCGAAAACGCCAAAAGAAGGGCCTTGTTATATGGAATAAACTTGCTGAAGACACTGGGTACATAAAACCAATATTTCACAGTCAAATCTAAAACGATCACGATTTTTCGAGTTAAGACCACTGTGGAATGGTGAAAAAAAGGCTTTAAGCTTTCATTTTTTTCAAGTTTGAGTTCTAGAGCAAAACCTGTGTTTACCAGTGTAATAAGTGAAACTGGGATGCGAACCTGAAAAAAACTGTTTTTTAATAAGAAAAATATTATTTAAGCACAACAATGGCTCTGAGAATGTAATCGTAAAAATTATCTACCGAAAATATATAAAAAACATTCGAATCGGATCGCGAAGGCGGAAGCTGGCTGATATCCCAAAGTTAACACAAAATCACAAGGGTTGTGTACAAATCCACGACCGCAAGGTTGACGTAGTACTACATGAGGGAGAAGTTTGTGAAATCTCCACCCGCCAACGTCCAATCCGGCAACAAGAAGGATAGATTAAATAATTGCCTACTTTTCAATCTACCCAAGAGAAAATATCCACAACTCTTCCTATAAACTGTCTGGATGACCTGAGAAGGACAGTTTGTTTGCTGATCGTAAATTACTGCTGAGATATGATCGTTCGTCACACCTTTCGCTCTTGTAACGATGTTGGAGCCGAAGCACTCTTATCTAGCCCCCCCATGTCTGGTACCCCTGCTGCTAAGATGTGACAGCCCTTTGCGCCGTCCGCTAATAAAATGATTTGTTTGAGCAAAAGTAGGGTCTTATATATCCCAAAGAGTGCATTTCCGATTTACTGGGTATATTTTTCTGTCGGTGTCGACTGTGTAAGGAGAAGCCAGCACTATGCTCAGCTCTGATTAGTTGAAATCTGTGTTTCAACAACGCCTGACAATTTCCCGCAGCACAATAACTCTAAAAATTTTTTTTAGCGAAACCTTTTTCTGTTATTGAAAAATAAGATGACAGGTTTGTATTGAAAATCCTTTTGTAAACGAATGCGGCCTGTGTTGTACGCAAATTTTTGAATTATTGCGTTTTTCACGCGATCTCTACGTGGATTTTCGAACCTAAGCGGGTTGGGAACGTGAACGTGAAGGTGTTAGTTAAGTAAACGGCTTGAAAAAAAGACCATTTTAAATACTGGTCGTAGAACGTGCTCGTTTTTTTTTAATCCTTTCTTGGTCGTTTGGTGCACTTAAAGCAGTTTCATTTGCTTGTTCCTTGAATCCGGGCTCCCAAACTACGACCAAGCGGCCATCAATCCCTCATAAGATCAAGGAGGCTCTCGTTAGAGAAGGTGCTCAAGAATTGTTCTCAAGGTTTGCATGATACTTATCGATATGAATATATGATGACATTCAGAAGCAGCACAAATCAAAGAAAATTTTCAACAAATTATGAAAGTTTTAAAAATTAGGTTCACAAAAGTGAAAACAAAATTCGCATTAGATCTTAAACTAGAAAAAAGTGATAGTTTATAGCTTTTCTAGCAAGTCTGAAGTGCGTAAAGTCTTCAGAAACTTAGAGTTTTTCCGTAAGCAAACGTAGAAGTGATGAACCTGGCGAGCAATCACTCTGCGGCCCTTTGAAGCACTTCCAAGCTTGCTAGGGTCACCAAAATTTATAGGAACGGTTAAGGTGGAACTGAACAGTGGCTTTTTTCCATTTTTTCCACCTTTTTTATCAAGACTGTACTCGCGTCTATGAAATGAAATGGTTTTAAGATAACTTTATGGGCGCATTTTAAAAATTGATAAATTTGAAACAGCTGATTGACAAGAGGTATTTTTTATGTGAACAAATTGATTTTACTGTGTTTGTATTGCAGGTGGGCATATCAATATTATTGGTGATCAAAATAAAAGAAATTTTCTCAACTATTTCTCGTAGAAGAATGGTTACCAATACTGTTAATATTCAATTGTATTGTTGCTTCTCAAAGCAAACGTTGATAACATAAGACTATTTAACTCTTTTATGCAACATACAAAAGCAGTCCGTTGTTGATGTCATTCGAGTTTCTCTAATTTGCAGCAGAAAATTACAGCAAATTCATAGTGCTTCGGCTCGTTAATCATGTTCACACCTCAAAGTACCGGCAGCGGCTTAGCATTACGCAAACGAACCGATCAAAGCCTTAGAAACACGCCCCAAGTCCTCCGGCGCATCGGAAGAGGCATTAGGTAACGCACCTACCCCCCTCCCCATATCGCACTGCGCACAACGCGAGGTGGTATCACAGAACTTCCTTGTCTAGGTTGTGTACCGCATATCAAACGCTTCCAACTGCCCGGACCGAGACACGAGTGCATTCTTTCTATGCACACTGGCAGCTGCCTGACGACGACAACGACATCCAGTCGAACGTAATTAAAAAAAAAATACCGACCTCCGTTCCGTGTTCTGGCCAACCCGACCTGGTCGAGCCGCTCCGGCTCAAGGGTAACAAATCAAAAACTGGTCAAACCGGTTTCCCGGTTCGGTGCTTCGTCATCGCTTCCCGCACGCCACCGTTTCCTACTACACCCCACCACCGAATTGGTGAATGATTCGGAAGACAGGCAGCAGCCCGAAAAATTTGCCTATTGCCACGTGCCAAGGGGAAGGAATAAGCAACAAAAAAAAAAGAGAAACAAAATAAACCCGCGCGGATTCCTACTAGAGCCGCTTGATTTTTTTTTCCACTGTTGACTCTCTATCGGTCCACAGCGGAATCCTGACAAAATGATGATGGCGGTCCCGGCGGCGGCAACCCGGTTGACAAAATGCTGTGCAGCCTCGGTTGGCAGTTCAAGGACGAATCGATTTGCCGATGCTGCTACCCCAGATGCCTTCCAGCACTGGTACGAAGGCTTCGCAATCGAGTGGTGCCATTTTTTAGAGATAACCTTTCGCGAACCTAGAGCCGCTCGGTTCTGGGGGCGATCGCAGGATCGGGTCCGGTACAGCAGAAACACACAGATAGGAGCGCGATTGGCAGTAGGAGAGATAGATAGGGACAAGGAAGGGTATGAAGCAGGTAGAGAGAGAGAGAGCTCTCGCGGAATGAATTGATGAAACCAGTTTATTTCTGCTGATTTCATGCTTGTTTTATTTTAATGGTGATTATCATTTTTCAAAAAATATGTGTATTGGTTGTGTAGCATGGTCTTCTGGGGTCGCGCCGGGGGTTTCGAGGGAAGCGATGAGCGGAGGAGGATTTCTGGAACGGAGATAAACGATTGTGCTGCTGGGTGAGCATCGGTTGTAGAAAGGCTTGCGGGATTTTTTTTTTATTTCAATTTTGCTCATCGACAACCGGCTGCTGACTGCGATGTGGACGTGACTTCGCTGTGTGACGGAGGAAATGCTACACGCGGAATGGAGAATTTTTCGAGTATTCCGGGGTTTGGAACTCGTGTAATCGTTCGGGAGCCAGTTTTTTATTCTCGCTGCATGTCCGGAATTTAGGTGACGGGGATATTTGGATAATTTGGTCGATTTTTTTTATGTCGTTCGTTCGAGCCGATGGTTATGTCAACTCGAATTTCCGCTCCGGGGGCTTCCAGTGCAGTGCAGTTTCTGCTTCGCCTCCGGGCATTGAGCTCCTCTCTGCGAGGTTCATTTATTTCAATTAACCTCCCCATTCGCTCCGGTTCAGCTGGCTGGCCGACCTCAACTGCAAGCCTGGCTGGTTTCGAGCGCAGATCATAGCCAAACGCCAGCTCCGCCCGACTTTGCTGCAATTATTCGTTCAATTTATTACCAATTTTCCTAGCTCCCTTATCGTAGACCAGAAAAAAATGTGTTTTGACCTTCATACATGGAACGAGGCAAGATCTAACACTCGATCGAAAGCAATTTATCTTCCAGCTGGTTCGTATGCCATCTTCCCAAAAATAAAAGTATAATAATAAAAACAACCAACTCCTTCCCAACACCATAACAGAGAGGAAAGCGCACGCTTCATCTAATTAAAATAACACAAATAACCTTGTGGTCCCTTCGGAGCCCTCCTAGCGAGAATAGCCAAGACCTGGAACGGTTCGCCCCGTTATCCGTTTCTGGCCTATCGGTTCGACCCGCTTGTTGTTGCTTGCACCCGCTGCTAACCCATCCCATCCGTCATGCAATCGCACCAACACACACACACACATTTCGATTTGTTTCTTCCTCCTTCTCACGTTCGTTTGCGTCTTCCCAGAGCCTCAACCCGTGTACCCATTATCATTATTATAATAAAATTTAATTAACCTGTACCCACACTAGTTCAGTTAAGTCTCTCACCCTCACGTACCACCGCACTAAGTCTTGTTGTTGTTCTTTGACGCAGGAATTGCGCTGCAAATCAGCGCGGCAAAGTTCAACGATCGGTCCGCACTTTTTTTTTTAATTTTTTTTTCTTGTAAAATACTACCAAACCTCAGATTGCCTTGTCCAGCTGCCCATGAACGACATGGGCAAGATGTCTTTCAAGGATCACTGACTCCCGGCTAATTGTTAGGCACTGGATGGCCCCTTGGGCGGATAAAAGGAAGGTGCAATGCGTGTACAATCGAGTGCATCCCCGTTATGGCTGGTTGGGTACGATTTGCAATGACTTTTTCTGTTGTTGTTGTTGTTGACTGTGCGATCCGATACTTGTCGGTTCAGAATTTTGAACTGATTATTGTAAACGTTGTGACAATTCGTTGGGTTATCAATTTTACACCTTCAAATCGCACGATAGTTTGTGGAGTCCGAGATTCCAGCGAGTGATATCTTATTACTCGAATGTTTAATTTGATACTTTCAGTGGCAAAAGCGTAACGACCGAAAATAATGCGAATAAAATTGCACCATGTGTCACATACGCAAAATATGAACAATAAGTGATGATATAAAAATGATTGGGACAATGTACCGAAAAACACAAGGTTAATTTTGCTAACAACTGGCACCTGAAATGGTAATTTCTATGTTTTTTTCTACTACTTACGCAGTAATCTATTATTTTTCAATTTCTAATAAGTTGATTGCATAGAACCACAACCGAACAGTGTCTTACAGGCAAATAAAAAATGATAATGATAATAATTTCGTAGTGCTTCTTTAAATTACCCAGCTTATTAGGGCAAAGCTAGTACATATAAACCAAGGTTGAAAAATGATATTTGTATCATAGTCATGTTACAAGCACATACTGCTTTACTGCCATGAAAGAAGCGCACAATAGCTTTAAGGAAAATAATGACGTGAGAAATATAATTGAAATCGCTTGTTTTAAATCTCGTCGATTATTCTTCCTATCGAGCGGAGCTGTTTCTTGTAATAAAAATAAATGGAACATTTTTTGTTGTTCACAGAACGTTTTTTCGAAACGAAACAGTTTATTATCCGAGTTTATTGACAGACATCTACATTTAGTAATATCTTGCTGATTAATTCAAATTGGTGCTAAAAAGTTTTGTAAATATTTTCAGATTCTAAAACAATCGAACTCATGATACTAACCACTCTTCAGTAACAATCAAGAAAACTTTTCTACTTTTTCATGGAAAAAATCTACATTCAACGATTTTGAATCGAAAAAGCAGTACTTCAGAGGCAGTATAATAGTTACCCCAAAGACAGATATATTTCCTTAGTATGGTGTATTTTATCTGTACATTAAAAACGAGGTTATTCAAAAACAACCAATGCATATCTCTGAATTGGTTGTTTTTGAATAATTTGCCTACATTTGAATTACTAAGCTGGATCTGAGCAAACACCGTACTGAAACTGAATTCAAACTGAGTTGAAACAGAACTAAGGTTGTACAAAACCAATCTAAAACTGAACTGATGCTAAACGGTAACTGAACTTGAATTATGCCTGAAATTACTGAAATTAAACCAAAAAAACTGGATTGGAACTGATCTAAAAATAAACCAAAATTTAACTTAAGTTCAACTGATTCTGCTTTGAAATCGAACTAAAATACTACTATACTGGAACCAAACAAAAACTCGTCTGAAACCTCACTGAAACAGAATTGAAGTTGTACAAAACTGGACGGTAACCGAGTCTGAACAGAACTAAAACCATTTTGAAACTGAGCTGAAGTTGTACAAAACTGATGTAAAACTGCAGTGAAACTAAACGGTAACTAAACCTAAATTGAGCTGAAACTGAACGGATTTTTTTTTACAATACTATATTGAAACTGAACTAAAACTAAACTGAAATAGAACTTGAACTCAACTGAATCTTATTTCAAATTGAACTTGAACTAAACTAAAGCCTAACAGAAAGTAGACAAAAATTCACCTGAAATTGAATTGCAGTTGTTCAAAACTGGACTGCAACTGAGCATTAGCTGAACTGAAATGTAATGAAACTGGATCGCAGAAAAACTGTAACTGAACTGTAGCCGTACATAAACTGAACTGAAACTGACCTTAAATTGAATTAACACCGGAATAAAACTGAACTGGAACCGAGCTGAAACTAAACTGAAAATGGACTGTAACTTAAATAAAACAAATGGATCGAAGGGGAACAAAACTATATTAAAACATGATAGAAACTGAACTGCAACTGGATGGAAGATGTACCAAACTGAACAGAAACTATACCATAACTAAACTAAAACCGGACAACACTGAATCAAAACTTAATTTAAACAAATCTGAGGTTTAAATGAAGCTGAACTGTGGCTGAAATAAAACTGTACTAAGGATGAATTGATTCTGCACTGAACCTATACTAAATCTCAGCTGAAACTGAACTGAAATGAAACTAACTAGAAACTAACTGAAACTGAAAAGTAGTTTAATTGAAATTGAACTACAACTGAGCCAAACCTGAATTGAACTTAACCTGAAATGAAAGTTAATGCAAACTGAACTGTGATAGAACTAAAACTCGACTGAAATTAATTTGAAACCAGATGAAATCTGATCTAGAATCAGGCGAAACTTGTCTAAACCCTGGAAGGGCACTGAAACAGTAGCTTTGAATGGATTGGAATGTTGATAGAACTGAACTAAAGCTGGAATAAAACCAAGCTGAAACTGAACTGAGCTGGAACGGAACTGAAACTATACTATAACTAAAGAGAAACTGAACTAAAACCGGGCAATATTCCGGGGCAAACCGGGACTAAAACTGAACTGAAACTGAAATTAAATTGTGTTGAAACTGAACTGAGGCTGAATTAAAACTAAACTCAGCTGAAACTAAACTCAATCTGAGTTGAAACTAAGATGAGACTTTATTGAAACTGAACAAATCTATACCGCAACTGACTTGAGGTCGAATTGACACTGAAATACAACAGAGTAAAGGTTGAATTTAACTTATACTAAACTGAAATTGAATAACAACTAAACTGTAACAGCATTGAAACTCAACTGAAACTTATTTGCAACCAGATAGAATTTGGTTCAGAATCGGGCGAATCTTGTCTAAGCCGTGGAAGGGTGCTGAAACAGTAGCTTTTAAGAAATTGGAACGTTGATGAAACTGAATTAAAACCAAGCTGGAACTAAACTAAAAATGAGCTGATGTTCAACTAAAACTAAACAAAAACTGAATCGAAACTGGACAATACTGGACCAGGCTTCTTCCGTTCTCTTGATTTTTGCCCAAATTTCCTTTTCTACCTGCCAAACCCCTTGGAAAACTAGACTTTCTCTCACACAGAGTGAGTAATTATCCACATTTAGGTGTAGAGTATTTCAGTCGCAGAGTTTCTTTTCACTCCTTATCATCACGTGTTAGGGATAAACATTTATTTGCTCTCTCAGTTTAAGAGGGAGTAGTTTTCGTTAGTTTCTCCTTTACTAGAAGAGAAGTTGGCCAAATACCAAAACATTTAGGTTCACATTGAAGCCACATCCTAACCGTTTTCGAATTTAATATTATAGGAAGATTCACAACTCACCATGGGTGCGTATTCTGCAGAAAGTTCGATTTTATACTGTTTTTGCCGCACCTCAGAGCGATGAGAACGGTAGCGCAATGCTCAGTTGGTCGCTGAGCAATTTATTTCATTTTCCTTGCGTGCGCGGATGGGCAATTCACAAGAGTTTCACTGGATTTTGCTCTTTCAAATTAGGAGCGTTTTTTCGTCAGAGAAACTATTACTCTGCGCTCTCTCTACAGCAGATGGTGTGATGCACATTGAATGTAAGCTCGCAGTTGTTAAGAGGAAAAAAAAACTCTTTCTTTTTAAGATGAAGATGAGCAAAACAAAGCCTGTACTGGACCAAAATTGAAACTGAAATTGAAACTGAATTGCAGTTTTATACGAAACTGGACTGCAGCTGAGCTCGAGCTGAGTGAAATATAACAAAACTGGATCGAAGAGAAACGTAACCGGAACTGAAACTGAAACTGAGCTGAAGTTGTACAAAGCTGATGTGAAACTAACCTGTAACTAAATGGTAGCTAAACTAAAATTGAGCTAAAACTGAACTGGAATTGTAATAAAACTAGATTAAAACTGAACTTAAACCTAACCAAAATTGCACTTGAATTCAACTGAACTTGATTTCAAATCAAACCGGAACAAAATTAAACTAAAACTTAATAGAAACTTAACTGAAACTGAATCGAAGTTGCACAAAAATGGACTGCAACTGAGCATTAGCTAAACTGAAATATAATAAAACTGGATCGCAGGAAAACTAAAACTAAAAGACAGAAACTGAACTGAATCTAAATTTAAAACCGTAATGAAACTGAACTGAAATCGAAATGTTACTTAAATTAAATAAAACACATGGATGGAAGCTGAATAAAACTAAACTAAACAAAAACTCAACTAGAACCGGAAAATCGTAGACTAAAACTGAATTGGAACTTAACAAAACTAAAATAAAACGGAACTGAGGCTGAAACTAAACTAAGTATAAATTGATTCTGAACTGAAAGTGAACTAAATCTTAGCTGAAGCTGAACTGAAATGAAACTAAATAGGAACTAAGAGGAAACTGAACTAAAACTCATTCGCAACTGAACTGAAACTAAAACAAAATTCAATTAAAACTAAACAAAACTAAAATAAAACTGAACTAAACTGGAACTGAGCAAATCTTGAGGGTGAATTTACACTACAAGTGAGCAAAAACTGAATTGAGTCTGAACTGAACTGAAATTGAATAAAAAATAAACTGTAACAAATATAAAACTCAACTGAAACTTGATTAAATTATGGAATTGTACTGAAGAGTAGGTTTGAACGTTGATGAAACTGAATTAAAACCGAATTAAAGCCGAGCTGAAATCGAACTGGAAATGAGTTGATTTTCTACTAATACAAAACATAAACTGGTCTCAAACCGGACAATACCTGACCAAAACTGAAACTGAATCTAGCCTGTGTTGAAACTGAACTAAGACTGAATTGAAACTGAGCTGAAAGTAAGTTGAATTTGAGTCGAAACTTAAATGAGACTATACTGAAACAGAACAAATCCATACCGAAGCTGACCTGAGAACGAATCGACACTGAACTACAACTGAATTGAACCTGACCTGAACTGTAACAAAATTAACCCTCAACTGAAACTGATTTGCAACCAGAAAAAAAACTGATCTAAAATCAGGCGAAACTTGTCTAAACCCTTGACATGTCCTAACATAAGACTGTTTTAAGAGTAATTTTGAACAAACTCGAGCGTTGATGAAACTGAACTGCAACTAAACTAGTTAGCAAATGACTGATAGAAAACCGACTGAAAATAGACTGGGATTCAGTTGGTGCTGCACACTGTTTTTAAAGTTGCAAAATGGCGAAATTAAAATTTTGAGCTACGTTTTTTAGCCGTTTAGAAGTGTAAATTGGAAATCTATCAACGGAAAGCAGACTTTTCAAATGCTCGGTTTGTTTTCAACCGATTTCCTTCATTCTTGTAGCAATTGATTGAAAAATTATCGACGCATCCGCCTAAATGCAGAAAAATGTTGTTTGATTATGCTAACTTTTGTACTATTGAAAGTTGTCAAGCCATGATAAAACAAAAATGACTCCTGTGAATGGGCACTTACCGGCTTTCCTTGAAAAAGTCGATAGAATAGTATACCTATTTGGCCGTAGCATTGCAGGTTGCGCCAGTATTAGCTGGTTTTCCGAATTTGCTTTCGGCTTAAACAAATCACTTGCCGGTTAAGGGCTTTTGCCCACTTTTCTACAATGAAACTGTGCCTTATTTTGACAACAACACAAGTAAGCATCCTGTGCTGGATCCTGTGCAAAAAAAATATCTACCGCGGCCGTCTAATTTACTAAGTGTGACAACAGGTTTTTCAGTCTGTGTGTTTTCAGGGTGCCTTATTCCTCCCCTGGCGAACCAGCACAAAAATTGCGAACAGCATATCAAATTTTGAACAGCAAACTGCCCTTCTCAAGGCAAATAAACTAGTAATTGATTGTTAATCATTTTTCCAAAAGGTCTGGAGCGGAGATTTTAGAAGTAAATGCTTTCATATTTTATTCAATCAGTGATAATGTATTTTTTTCGCGAATTAAAAACCGACAGTACTCCAACAGCAAAATATTACACTTTATCAAAAATGTAAGAACGCCTTAACAAAGGCGGTTAATCCAACTTTACAGGCAGAGTTGCCAATAAATTTTTTATTTAAACTGGAAAAATGCTAAAGAAAAAACTGGAAAAAACTGGATTTTAAAAAAATTTAATGAATAGCATAAAAATCGCAATAGAGCTTCTCTGTGATGATTACTGAAACCAATGTTAGTTTTAAATATAGCGAAAAATCACTCATTTCAATCAGAAGTGTTCTGTTTCGGGTCTCCTTTTTTTCAATTTTATTGTTATCTCCTATTAATTAAAAACGGCCTAATAAATTTATCTCAAAATTATGAAAATGAACTTTACTTTTACTTTGAATAAAAGTACTGATGCAACATTTCAACATCAGTGAAGTTTGAATTTCAATTATCTTTTAGTTCGCTATCTCTTGGTATCTAATTATCCGAACATATTTAAAGCTGCTACGCACAGAAATTATTTTGAAGAATTTCGCCTATATATATGACATTTTTGAGATCGATTATTCTTATTTTTAAACAACATATTAAACTTTCATTGGAATTTATCTAAAAATATTTCCGAAAACTAATCGGAGCTTGAGTACATAGAAAATCTGGATAAACTGGGAAATAAAAAAAACCGGAAGATTCTGGAATTAAACTGTTTGACTGGATCACTCAAGAAAAAACTGGAAGAATCCAGTTTAAACTGGAACATTGGCAACTCTGTTTACAGCAATAATTCGAACTTGATTCATCAGTCTACATGAACAGAGTTTTGTCTTCTCCCAGCTGCACAGTTGCAACATGGTGCAACACGCAACAGAGCTCAAAATTAATCGCTCGACGTTCCAAGCCGCAGTACGATACGTGTTATATCGTTGCGTGTGTAAGAGCACCATCGTTTTTTTCGCTGGTTACAGGAATTAAATGTGAATTATGGAATCTTTCATCTAAAGAAGATGAGAGAATGTGGTTAAATATAACAAAAAAGCGGAGCCTACTTCAGAGCACCTTGAGACTGACGGATGGTCCTATATTGATAGATGCGTAGCAGGCTGTGGCAGTATCAGCAGCGGATTTTGACAGTATCAGAAGCGGGTTGCGCCAGTATCAGCTGACATTTCGAATTTGCTTTCGGCCTAAACAAATCTCTTGCCCCGTAAATCACCTGTCCCAACTATATCTCAGAAGCAGCGCGAAATCAGCAAACAATACAAGTCAGCATACTCTGCTAGCATTAAAAATCTGCCATGGTCGGTAACTTTTATAAATGTGAAAACTGCTTTTACAGTATGTGTTGTGAGAGTGTTTTATTCCTTCACTGACGGGGCAGCAAAAACGTTGCGATTAGCACATCATATTCAATTTTGAACAGCAACAGTTTTTTAGAATAACTAAGCTAAGAATGAGAAGTTTCTTTCAATAGTAGACTATATGGCTCATTAATGAATCTCAGTGCGGTCGTGTCATGGATATAACTTCCTACTATCTTTTTTAAACAAAACGACCTTAAATCCGTAGTGTCTTCAGCAAAGCTGTTACATTAATTATTATTATTATTATTATTTTACAGGGTTAAATAATATTTGTTTGGTTTTTAGAATAGGTCAGGTCGTACCGAAATGCCAATATTTCTCGTTTTTATTACAACATCTTCAATATTCAAATTGATTGAGGATGGATAAAAAAATGCTACAAATTTTCTGAAAATATTATTTTCTCAATCATGTATTGCATATCTCTTGGTAAAATCCTATATAATTTTTTATTACAATTGCAATTTAAATATTTTTTTTTCGATTTTTTTCCTGTTTTATGCAGAGTTTCAGAAGACCGACTTGATTTTGATCACTGAATTTGATCAATTATTGTTGTATACATCAGAACCACTAAATCTAAATCATACCAAAGGTAAATCCTAATACGAAAACTAGGGTTGAAAAAGTACAATATTAGTATCAACCCAGTGGCGTGCAATTTTCGAGGCAGATTCGCCATAATTTGATTGCAGAAAACACAGGTGTTTTCAAAATCTTGCGACAAAATCCACACAACTTAGCGATACAGAGTGACATCAAAATAGGTCCATCATATCTGCACTTGAAACCCGAACTGGCCTTCACCGGTTTGTTTGGGAGGCCAGCTTATCACAGCGTTATGACCTTTCCCCGTAAGTACTGTCCTAACCGCCCGGGCACCACACATATCGCAATCCAAGCTATCAACCCCCGATCCGCGTCAATCGAAGTAAATAAATATAAATCAGAAACGCGATAACACCAACCTTTTTTTTTCTTCCTTTACTCGTCGAACTGTCATATTAACAAGTCATTCACTTGTCGCAGCCGTCCGTCCTTTTGTGTGTGGCCGGGGTGTTTCCTTATCGGTTATTTTTTCTTCTCTCTCTCTCGTTCTATTTTATGAACGCAGTTCCACATTAGCAACCGGACCGCGCTGTTCTCCGCTTATCAGTGATACCATTTCACAGGAAAACCACTCACACGCGCCGTCCCCCGAGTGTGGAACGAGTCAAAACACACCGAAAACGATAACCGAATGCTGCGCGCATCAACACCGAATGATTCATATCAGCCAACCAGTCGCTAGTCGCTTTCACTTCGGAACAGTTATCAGCCCGGGGGCAATAATACATAGTGAAGCAAAACTCTGTGCGGCACAGCTTCCACGTGGCTTTCGAGATCGACCCGCACGCAACAGGACAGGACACCGACGTTTACCGAAGCTTCACTCCCTCCTGGCGGGAGCGCGTGGTTCCACCTTTTCCCACCGGATGGCAGCGGAGTTCGAAAGAGGTAAGCGCTACTGTCGAGAATTTGCCACTATTTTCGCACCAGCCCACATCCCGCATCAAAGGGATGCCGCCATAATTGTCTTTAACTTAGTTTCCTCTTCCACGGAGACAACCGTTTCCTTCGATTCACAACTCTACCAAGCAGCAAGCGCCAAGCGGCAGGAAACTCTACACTGAACTGCGTTGGCGGCGACTTCCGCACGATTCGTTTCGCAAGGACTTCTGATGATGGACTGGCACCCGGACTGCCGCTGCATTTGTCATCTAGCCCGTGGCAGGCCACACAGTACACCCTCTCACACCCGCCGGACCGGCGTTCATCGGGAGAATTTTCCCCCTACATTTTTGCATGTTCCTCGCACGGTTTCGCGCATGTTGTTTCGTAACCAATTCGCTTCTTTTTTTCGTTGTGCTGTGCTGCTTTTTCCCTGCAGTGCCGCCCCTACTACCAATGCGCCGTTCGAAGCTAGCGATATCTTAGAAGAAATCAGTTTGATTACCACAAGAAAAAAATACACCGTACAGCATACAAACTCACAACACGCTACTTGATTCTTATTTTTCTAGTCACACTTCACTGTGCAAAACAGCTTCGTAGAAAAAGTGCTGAGGAAAAAAAACACAAGAACACCACCGATCACGCACACCACTAACGACGTCGTTTCGCCGCGTAACTAAAACACCAACAACACAGCGACCGCTTCGCTTGTGCGAATCCGCAGCAGCGGCGGCAGCAGCACACCACCACCGCTCTCCGTTCACAGTGCTAAGGTTCCGCACTGTCAAGCTGTGGCGAAGCACAACAAACAACACACTCCGCTGGCGTCCGCGTTTGCACACACACCCCTGTTGACAGTACAAGCAGAACAAACCACGCCCAGTTTTATCCCCGTAGAAGTACCGTACTCGCAGAGTGTGCTACGTGCTACGCGCGATGGTGACAAAAACCTTGCGCACACTTCGATACAGGCCACCGAGGAATGGTCTCTCAAGAGGAGTGCCAACTGATAGGACTGGTAATTAGGAGAAACACGAAACACGCGCAGTAGAAGAATAGTAACATAACGAAACGAAAATGGAAACTAGTCGGCGAGGCGCCTGGCGGAGGCTAGTGGAAGCTTGCTTTGGTAGTCGGGTTCTCGATGCGGTTGAATCAGTTCCCAGCCTGGTGGCAGGTTGTGAAGGTTGATTTGTATTAGCGGGACCATGTCGGTGAGAATCGGACAAGGATCGGTTCTAGTTACAGGGGAAGGATTGAAAAGGAGAAGAAATCAATGCCGTTTCGAGAATTCAGAACAACTTTGAATTGAGTCTTTGCTTCGTTAAGTTTCGTTTTGGAGAGTTTCGTACAACCCTGGTTTAGCGCAATTTTGTGTGGCAATTTGGGAGACAAACATCAGCGGCTGAGTAGATTTCTGTTAGCCATGAAAGTAACCATCGCATTTTTCTGCCCTCGAGAACGAATCACAATCAGGATTGTTGAAATGTAAGGTGGGCAGAAAAGAGCCTTTCAATGAATAAGTTCCTCCATTCTCGAAGCGGAAATAGCGAAAAGTATTTCAGAACCCTCATGATCACTTAAGATTGATGATGGTCTCAAAAATTTTGTTTGGAAAAAGCAACTCATTATTTGTAAGTGAAATTTCTTTTATTTCTTTTATTTATTTTTTTTTTCTAAACAATATAGGTACCTAATTCTGACAGCAAAAATCTCCGAATATTCAGATGCATGCTACAAAATCAGCCGATCTCACCGACAAACCCTGCTGACTCGAGGAAAAAGCGAGTGTGAATTTCTAATGGGTTATGGATTTCAACCCCACAGAGGCTGCCGTAAGGCATATAAAAAATAAGTGAAATTTTCATAATTTTTACCATCTAAAACATCAAATGAAAGCACTTTTCGCACCATCTCCCAATGATTTTTCCAACGATCAACGTATCAAGTCACTGAATTGATTTGAATATGACGTTAGAGTCACACTTCAATTGTTGGTTTTTTAGTGTCATGACGATTTCCGATGTAAATACGGTGATCACCAGATTATATCTAACCCTGATGATTTTTGGCGTGATAAAATAGGGAAAGTGATAAAATCGGTAAATTTTTAAAATTTTATTTTTATTTTTATTGAAGATGTTAAATCAAAAACTAAATACGTAAAATCAGCGATTTTTATTTTTTTGGAAAATTTATCTGTACAAACATGAAAAAAAGCTGCAGTTGTTTTTTCATAAATCGATATATCTGAATAACGACAAAAGATAGAGAAAAGTTGTCAGAGGATGAATTTGAGAAAACTGTCTGAGCTTTTATAAAAAAACATTAAAAAAATTCAATTTGAGATACTGTACTGAAAAAAACATTTCAAAAACAAAAGTGACTATAAAAAATCGATTATCACTATTTTTTTAAAACAATTTTTTAGATAGATAATTCAGTTGCCTAAAAACCTAAAAAAATCGAAGTAAAGTTGCAAATAAATTACAATTAAGTTTTTTATTCGTTCATGTTTTTGTTTGAATTGGTAAAATGAATTACTTGCTTTTTTGTAGCGCAGCAAAATATTAGATGTTCTCACAACACTAAACTTTGCCGAAGACAGCATGCGGATATCTCTCACATATTGCAACCAGAAAAATCTTAAAATGTAAATAACGATTTTTAATGCCTTCTCATAGAAAACTTTATGTTGCTTGCAATATGTGAGAGATAGAAACATGATGTCTTCTGTAAAGTTTCTTGTTTTGAGATCACCTAATACTTCGCCTAAGACACCAAGCGTCTATCTTTATCTAATGAAAAAGTGTATATTCTATCTCAATTTGAGGAGGATTGATCACCCAGCTTTCTACATTAAAAGATGCGTTTTCAAATATTTTTAAATTTCTTCAAACATATTATACGGTTATAATAAACATTTGTATCGCTATTCAATTATTCGCACGATAACAGCAAAATGTAACATTGTGCATCGGTTGAATTTTCAATGTAAACTACATCCAGAATGATACACAGAATTATGAAAAATATCTTAAATATTGAAGCGTAATAGAAAATCAGTTCACCCTGACATTTTTTTAATGAAATGGTTTATGATGATAAAATCGGGTGAAAAATGTGATAAAATCGGGGGCAGATATAATCGGGTGATTACTGTATTTATGACCAGTTGTCCACGAGGGGAGGGGGGGTCAAAATCGTTTAAAATCTGTCCACGTGGTATGTGGATGGCCCCTTACATGCATCAAAAATTGAAAAAATACGAGTATTCATATCAAATGATTTGTTCCATTGCTGTGTAAATATGAATTAATTATAATAATTTTTCAATTATCGAATATGATAAATGAATGAATCCCACTGTAATCAGTAATTTATTAGTGAATAGTAAATCTATCTCTTCTCTTTCTACCACTATTTTTTGTTTTGTTTATACAAGCAAATCAGGTCAAAATGGTTTCGAAACAGAGAGCATTGAGCAAGCGTATTGAGCAGCTCTAATTTGGTTTTTGGAAAAACCCATTTAAGTTTCTGCAATAGTTTTCTCCACAACAATAGGGTAAAACGAGAGGTCGGGTATCAACCACAGACGCTCTCGGAAAACAGGCAAAAAGGGAACAAAAATACCCGAATTTTTACAGGAACCGGGATGATGCCGGGAGAGGCATGAAATTCGAAATTGCGACTTTCTGTTTCTAGAGAATGTCCTTCAATTGCCCAGTTCCATTCTATGAAGGTATTTCCACTGTTTGCGTTCCAAGAATAGTGACGTTGTATTCGAAGTTATAACTGTCACAAAAGATAAAAAAATTGGTCACAGTGATAAAATACCCAACATGGAAAAAATAGTTATAACTGAAGAAAAATTGTGTGAAATTTGACGTAATAATTGTGAAGCGAGCTGTGCTACCACTAAAGCGGTAGTGAATTGAAAGAAACGATTCCTAATTTCGAACAATTAAGTTCTGAGCAACACCGGGTACACATCAAATATGAATGATTGAGGCCACATATTTTGTTCGAAGAACTTGGTTTTAAACAGTCTTTATGTGACGTTTATTTCCATAACTTTCGAATTCCACAATAAATCAACAGTGATGCGAATGAGACAAAGATGACTCAATCGTTGTTTTATCTTGAGTTGCACAACTCATGAATTGTACAGATTGCGACTAAACCAGAATCATCTCATTCCGTGATGAAATGCTGACAAGATGCATTGATTTCTGAGAGAAAACAGACCTTGGTGTATTGTACTCCGCACTTAATATTATAGGCAGCATCACTATGTCCATCTATATGTCATTTATATCTGTGCTTGTGTGTGAGGTTTAACTCTTCATTTTCAAACTGCTTTACCGAGCCTCCTTCCATCCTATCAATATTGCCAAATTACAATTCCCTGGAAAATAATTCACCTGACGTTTCTCTCTGACCAGATTTATTCTAAAAGGTAATAATTATTTCAAGACAAAGGAGTCTTATTGAATCCTCGTTCCTCCTGCCAACATCACGTAACAATCACAATTCCCCGAAGAGGCTTTTAAATCCTTTGATCGCTTTTATTGTAGGTAGGACAAATATTTTGTCAAGGGAAACCTCGTTCCTCCTGTCAATATCGCGCCATAACGTTTGCATTGAAAAAGAAATCCTCCTCAATTTTCTCGACAAAGTTGTTGGTGTAGATCGTACGCTTTTGGTTTGTCCAGAAATTCTCGATCGGATGCAGCTAAGGAACATTGCGCGGGTTCGCCAGCTTCCGGCAGCTTCCCGTTCACGGCTAGTCCGGAGCGAAAAAAAAGCGAACTTGCGCAGCTTGGTGTGTAAAATAAACTAAACCTTGAAGCTCACTTCATGGGGGGGATAGGGTTGAGTTTTGTATTCTGTAAACTCAAAAATGTCCTCCACGATAGCTGTGCAAATTTTATATACAAAGGTTTTTGGGTATGAGGCGGGGTTTTACAACATTACTGTGTAATCTAAGACTTTGGTATATCTCAGTGGCGTAGTAAAGTAGTGTATGAGAAATGTCATCATTCATCAATTAATTATTCTAGAGAAACATTTCAAAAGATCCTATCTGCTTTGATCGGTTTTTTGATCGATCACTTTCATTCAATCACCACCACTCATTGAACACCTTTTATGGCACGTTATTTGCATAAATTGATAGCGGAGGGATCACTCTAGCCTTCTGAACGAAAACAGCGCTTGGGAGAGTTACTAAGACTGAACCATTACCAAAATGAAAAGACTTTCCGGAAAAACGATGAAAGCAGATAGGACCTTTTGAAATGTTTATCTAGAATTTGATTATTTAATTCGTTACAAAGAGATTTTAAAGTAACAGATTTTGTCTATCTCATTAGCGTGGGCAGGAAGGGGTGCAGCAAGAATGAATTTATTCTTTGTAAACTCCAAAATACCAAACTCGACCATTACGCCAATTTGTAAACGTTTATTCTCAAATTCGAGGTGAATTCCCGAGTAAATTATTGGGCGGTATCACAGTGGCGTAGTTTAATGTTATATTTTTGGCTAATGGTTTTATTTCAACCTATTCAATTATATTTCAACCTTTTCAATTTCAACCTATTCAACCTACCAATACGAATTCTGCAACCGAAAAACTGAGTTGAAAGCGATCTATCTATTTACCGTTTATTGATTATGTGTAAGTTAAGTTAAATTCGGTTGAGCGACCTCTCACTAATATAATTTATATTGAAATAAAGAAGTTACGCCTTTTTCAAAGCTTATACTTGTTTTTTTGGTTATGAAAATTGCTTATAGGTTGGCAAAATATCTATACCCAACCTCTATACAAAGTACCATTGAAATCTGGGAGACTAAAACCAATAACTGGTCCAGTGTGTATGAACTTCCTAAGAATATCGACCATTTCAACATAATACGGACACAACTCAAAAATGCTACCAACGATTTTTTTCAAAAATTTACCCAGAGATGAGGGGCATCATAGCAAACAAACTGGCGTTCACCGTTTTGATGGTATTTTTTGTTTGATAATAACGGTCTGTGGGAGCACCGTGTTGGAGCTTCCTATCGCTCATGGTCGTCGGCCGTCCTAAACCGGGCTTCATTTCGATGCTCTAATTATTGCCCAAGATGTTGTAGATGCCGGAACGGACGTATCC